>NW_026294402.1:85034701-85199701 GCF_007827085.1 Peromyscus californicus insignis | reverse complement strand
ACGCTTTTTGTCCATTAAGAAGTCTAAAAAGGAGAGTTTTTTTTTTCCTTTCCAGTGAACTAGGCTTCAACAACTTGTGAAGTTTAATGAATCTATTCAACTAGTGTCAGCCACATCAATAAATAATTTAATAAGAAACTATCATTCATAAAGGAGAATGCAATTCAAACAATTACAGAGGAACAGACCAGACCAAGATCAACATTATGGGTAGAGGAAGAAGAGTTAAGCTTTTAAATCAGGAGTCTCTAGGTTCGTTTATTAAAATTTCCCACAGTTCTACAGTCATGGCTTCAAAAAGCCGTAGGTTGCTATTCTTATAATTTTAATAATAAATCTCCACAAGTGTACATGTTGTGATATCATAACATATTTAAGTCTATGCATATAAGATGGCTATTCAAATTGAAGGACTAAACTGCCTAAAAGTAACCTTACTTGAATAGAAGTCAGTTAGCATAGAAGAAAGGTATTTCGTCACTAACTTAAAGTCCTCCAGAATTGCTACCCTCTGTAAACATATCTGAAATTCATTCCTAGATACATTAAAATATAACAACCCATGCACAATTTGTCTATACATAAATTGGAAAAGAATAATGTTCATCAAAGTGAAGTGAGATCTGAATATTAAAAAAAAAACTGCAAGCCTTAATTGTTATCTCCTTATGCAGCAAAAGTAAAATGTGCATAAAATATTCTAAAACTTAAAGGGGAAAATTGCACAAAAATTAACCTGGAAAGACAGTAGAGATAGTTTTCTTCCCGATTTTGAAAAGAAATTCATAAAATCTTGTTTGTACTCTCAGATCTAGATATTAGGAAAGACAAATACATAGTTTGAGATGCTTTGAAAAAATGAACTCATTCTGTTGAACTGATGAATCACACAATGATGAATAAGAAATGAAATTAAAGTTACATAGTCTGATAACTAAACAGAAAAGGAACTTATGCTTTTATGAAGCTTAAAGGATTTCATTCATAAGCGACATTTCATGTAATTGACCTGGATTAACATTCAATATGAACCCAAAAATATTAGTCTTAGTTGAAACAAGAGAACAGTTTCACTTAAAAAGAATAACTTTGGAAATATTTGATTGCAGTAGCACTGTGAGATGCTTAAAAACACCTGGTTTGAGGCTTTCAGAGTGGAACCAACCTCCTGGTGCTCTAAACACAGGAGAAGTCACTTACATTCCTGGAACAGCAGTTTCTCTACCTATCAGTTTTGAATGATAACATACTCTTCGTGGGCACTGGGGCAATGAGGCCAGCTGGCTCTGTGTGGGACTCGGTATTAAACATGAATAATGACAATCGCAAAACACTTTCCTTAAAAGGCCAGATTCTGAGATTAGTGGTCCCGATTCAATTCTGCCTGCTAGCTCAGTGATATTGAGCAAATGGCTCGCATTTATGACTAATAACTTCATCTAAAGAACAAGGCTTATAGAAGCACCTATATCTTAAGTTGTGAGCATCAAGAAAGATATTGTATGTAAAGAGCTTAAATGTTTCTCATTATGTTAAGTCCTTAATCAACACATTGATTATTCATGCTAATATATTAGTATGTCTATGTTACTATTCACTTTCCTCAGGTATATATTCTGGTAAATTGTAACTAATAATTTCATGAGCTAATATTTCATATAACAAGAAAAGTGGAAGTAAACTTTTACATATTGACTATTCTGTCCAAACTTATTAAATACTATCCTGAAATAAAAAGCATTTCTTTTCCAGCATATTGGCAAACCTCATGGTCCTCCAGCTCCACATCTAAGATGCTCCGCCAACTGTGTCTAATTATTTTATATAGCCAGTGATCATGTGTCATCAGCATCACCAAGAGATAATAGTAGGCATAAAGTGGTCATTTGAAACCCAAACCTGTGTTTGTTTGTTTTTTAATCAGAATTTCTAGAGAATGACATATTTTTTCCGCCAAAAGCAACTTATGGAGATGTCTTCATCTTATGTAGATTTTTTTCCTTCTTACCATTAAATTAAATAGGCTAAAAACATGTAGACTTGAAGGTTTTATCAGAATTCGGGTTTCTGCCTTCTGTTTTAAAAAATGAAGAATTGTAAAAGTGAAGCTGTTATAATGGAACCTATAGTGACTGTGTTGTTGTAGCTCTTTCTGATGAGATCCAATCTCCCCCAGGTTCTTCCTGTCCACGCTGCTTTTTCTTACAGGGCTTTTATTTAGGATCATTAATGAAGATGCCTTGCTTCTTTGACCCAAGAACTTGAAGAATCGTGGATGTTTCATTTTGTATCTAACCTATTACTTATCGTTTTAAATTACATAGATTTTAGTTGAGTTATAGTGATGAAAATAAATGCACTATTAGCATTGAAATCATTGTTTTAAACTTCTCCTTGTCTTTTTCTAAAATGCCCAGACCAAGCTATTTGGAAATTTTATTTGTCCTATTTTTCAAAAGTTAAAAAAAAGTAGGGTGGGGAAAATTAACTGCATTCATTTTTCAATTGTTTTTCAAGTGAGCATTGTCATGGACCATGTGCAATTCAGTCAGTTAAACTTATCTACTAATTAAACGGCAAGCAGATTATTATATACTGATGGATAGCAGAGAAGTGGGCATTTGTATCAGAACGTCTTACTGCGATCAGTACTAAATTGTCATTTTCAAACCGAGCATGGTGGCTCACATCTGCAATCCCAGCACATGTGGACTGAAGAGTGCTGTGTCTCCAGGGCCAGTCTGGAATACACAGCAAGTCCCAGGCCAAGATGAACTGTGAAGTGAAGTCCTGTCTCATTGCTCCCCATCCAAAGCCAGACTGTGCCTCTGTACAGTGGATTCCAGTGGAATCTGGAAGGATGCTAGTGGCTGCAGAGTAGACTTCTTGGCCTTCTGCCTGGATTCGTGGCCTCTGCCTTATTTGTGTAAAGTCTAATCATGAATGGAAGCAAGCAATCTGATTCACACTGATTGTTCAATGCCCTAAGTAGATGGTTCGTTCTTTAAATATAGACATTTTATCTTGTTTGAAATCCAATCCGAATTTAAAACTATTCACATTAGTAAGAATCTCAAAAATAAATTGTGTTTTTCATGATCGTTTGCTTAGTGTGCTCTATTTATAAGTATTCTTATTTAAGTGTATGGAATGCTTTCAATTTACCAATTTTAAAATGTCTTTGCTTAAGAAAATTTCAGTATATGATGCTACACTACATTTTCATTTAATATTCAACTACTTATTTGTTAAAGCTTTGTTCATTTCCTATCATAAGATGTTGATCTCTAAGAACCACTTGGTACCACTGAAATAAAAAAATGTTTAATATCATTTTCAAGTCACAGGTATTATTATTTTTATGTAATGTCTCTTGATGTCTATTACCACAGCGTTTAATTACACTTGTCAAGACAGATATTAACACAGAAATGAATATTAATAAAACAGAAGAATTTAAGAAAGAGATTTCAGTATTTAGTCAATGCATTGGCTAGTTAAGCTCTACCTGGAACCACATATGTATTTCCAGTTCTTAAGTTTTCATTATCCCTCCAAATGCTAAATAATGATGTCTTGTTAATTTCTTAACAGGACACAAAAACAAGAAAATACTTACAAATTATCTGCAAATGGGATGACTTGAGGAAAGACAATTTGTGCACAGTCTCTAGATTCAGAATGAGTTGGAAGTCATGTTTCTATAGCTTCAAGAAGGGACAGAACCTCCTGAATCACACCACACATGCTGGGTTGCTTTCTAGCTCCTTCTAGTAAAAAGAAAGGAAACTCTCTCCCCACTTCTTTCTATCTATCTATCTATCTATCTATCTATCTATCTATCTATCTATCTATCTATCTATCTAACTATATCTATCTGTCTATCAATCATTTATCTAGCTATCATCTGTCTATCTCTCCCCTTCCCCATACACCTCTTCCCCTTTCCTTCCCCTCCCTCACCCCTTTTCTTCTCCCTCCTTTCCCCTCCCTCTCCTTCCTACTCCCTTCCTCCTCCCTCTCCCTCCTTCTTCCCGTTTCTTTGTGTCTCCCTCCCCTCCCTTTTCCTCTCTCCCTCCTCTGTCTTCCCTCTCTTCTTTACTTCTGTCATTCCTTTTTTCTTTTTAAATACACTGTTCGTTAGACTGTTCCTGTACCCCAGTCTTATTTGGGGTTTGTATGTTTCCTCTGTCTCTCTTCAAACTACTATCTCACAAGGAAGGTAAGACAAAGAAGTTTGCAGAGCCATTGCATTGTCTCCACTTACGATACAAAATTCAGTAATTGGGACTGAACGTTAATAAATGAAAAGTATTCTCTTATGCATAGAATTCTTTGTCACAATGTAATTTTAATCATCTCTTTGCTTCAAAATATACCCCTTTCATGTCCTACAGTTTTATTTTACTATTCTTTTTGTTGTTGTTGTTATCTTGTCAAGATGTTCCCAAATCATTACGTATTTTAATGAACATTTCCAGAACTGCTTCGAGAAATGAAAGCTAAATAAAAAACAGTTCTGACCTTAGAGTTCTCTTAACTTACTAAGGAAGAACATAGAAAAGATTTTAGTGACTAGAAACCTGAAGATCCACATACTGAACTATAAACAAAGCAACAGCAAAAGATGGTCACATATGGACTCAAAGGAAAGGTTCCCAGGGCAGCTAAGGCATTAGCAGAACCATCTGAGTTAGCTCGCTGCTCCAGCACAGGCATGCACACAGCCCTGCAAGCGTAGAAAGGCAGAGGACATATTGGACAACAGCAAGGGATCTGCCTGGCGGGAAGCACAGAGCAGAATTAAAAACAGAGAAGAGATGATGAAATTTAGATAGCACTGGAAAGACAGTTTAGAACAACACCATCATTTTCTTTGGCAACAAAGTAGTTTTATTCCCATTCTTAGTGCATTTTTAAAACTACAGGTTGAATGAATCAAAGGGACTGTTGTATTGCATCACCAGTTTGCCCAAGCAATTGTGTATTTATTTGTATAAAAGGAGCCATTCTAGAAGGTTAATTCATTAGTAACATTTCTGTTTCACACAGATTTTACTTATATGAATGAACTTTGTGAGTTTTTAAAAGATAATAACAATGTTTAAACTACATTAATTTTCTTAAAACTTCTTTTTTATTTTTGTATGTATGGGTGTTTTGCCTGCAAGTATGTCTGTGTGTTATGTGTCTGTCTAGTGCCCACAGAGACTAGAAGAAGATATCAAGTCAACTGGAATTGGAGTTAAGGATGCTTGTGAACTGCTAGGTAGGGCGCTGGGAACCAAACCTGGTTCCCTGAAAGAATAACCAGTCTTCTTAAATGTTGAGCCATCTCTCCAGTCACCTATATTAATTTTAAATAGAGAATTAGTCAAATGAATTTTTGAACAACGAAATACTATGGATTCAGTAAAAGAGGTCAAATAACAATATTGGATTATATGAAACTGATATTCACAACATAGACTTTTTTAAGGGAATAGAAAGCCATTCCCAAATACCAGGAAAACCTGATGGCTTACACAAGTAATCTTAGCACTCAGTCAGATGAGGCAGGAGGATAGCAAGTTAGAAGCCAATTATGGCCACACAGAGAGATCCACACCAGCCTTATTTACATAGCAAAATCTACTTTAAGAACCACATAAAGTTTAAACATAATCCAACCAGACACACACTACCAAATACACACCCAGTACTAGGAGTGGGTTACCTCTTTTGAGTTGTTGGCCAATGGGCCCCATAGGTCACCACAAACATTACAAGGTATTAACAAAATTATTGGTTACCCACTAGAACTTTACAGTAATACCCCACTGCTGAAGACTCCACAAACTTAGGCTATAGAACATGGAGAAATCTGATACTCAAATGGAAGTTTCATCTCTATCAGCTACAGTTAACATGCCAGAGAGTGCTATACATCAGTCTCACCCAGTTGTGAACCCTAAAAGCTACAATAACAACTGGCCTGCTGATATATGCTCCACAAATACTGTGAGAGTAACCAATGACTTTCTGATTGGATTTAAGGCTGGTTCCACAGGATGAAATCCATTTTTGACATTGACAAGGAAGCCAAGAACCCGAGGCTAGACAGGTAGGTAATGGGCCCTAGTAGAAAATGTGTTGTCCGGCTAAAGGACCATAGTAATAAAGACTCCTGGTGACATATTGCTATACCCACAGATCAATCAGTGCATCACTCAACCTGCATCAGAGAAGCTTCTTCTTGCAGTAAATGGCAATTAACACAGAAATCACAGTTCTTTTGGTGAAACAAAGACAATTTTTACCATTATTTCCAATATATTCTTCATATATAAATAAAGCAGTGAATACTGTGACGGTGTTTTTTTTCTAACCCTTGGACTCAAAGTTTCTGTTTCTGTGATGATACAGTGCGCTGACTAGTCTCATGCCAACTTGACACAAGCTACAGTCATCTGAAAGGAGGGAACCTCAACTAAAAAAATGCCTCAGTAAGACCCAAATGTAAGGCATTTTTCACTAGTGACTGGTGGGAGAAGGCCCATCCCATTGTGGTTGGTGCGATCCATGAGTTAATGGTCCTGGGTTCTATAAGAGAGCAGAATGAGCAAGCTATGATGGGAAAGCCAGTAAGGAGCACCCTCCATGGCCTCTGCATCAGCTCCTGCCTGGTTTGAGTTCCTGCCCTGATTCCCTCAGTGATGGACTATTACCTGGAAGTGTAAGTGAAATAAACCATTTCCTCCCCAAATTGTATTTTTGTTCATCATGTTTCATTGTAGCAATTGTAACTCTAACTAGGACTAAGGAAAATTCTATCCTAATAATTGGGCTTTATTAATTATTAACCTTTATTAAACTAATTTAATTAACCTTTATTAAATTTGGGCTATTAAAACATTGGTTAAAATTCTCTGTAAGTCTTCTACCACTTATTATGAAAGTATATACATGTATGTATATTTATTTATACCACTAAATGCACACAGACATGCATAGTTTTAGCTATAGTTAATTCAATAGTTCTATTTATTAATTAGATACATGAATAAATATATTTATACAATTATCATTATTTTAATGATCTTGATGACATAAGCTTTCTTTATATAGTGCATATTTTGATTAAAAATTTTGTCTTAACATTTTTGTTGCATTTTATCTTACTTTGATTATTTTCAAAATTTCTAAGCTTCCACTTACCAGATAATTCAAACAACAAATTAGTAGAAATTTGTTCATTAGACAAATATAACACTATGTTTTTATAAAGACTTTAAAGGATACTGATTAAATATTTTCCATTTTCAGTGGACTTCAAGATAAAATTATTGGAAATAATTTTAGATGGGATTCCTTACTCTCACAACAATTTTTGAAAAATAAAAATACTATAGTTTCTTGTATTTTATCAATGTTTTGAAAGGGAACATCAATATTTAGTATAGAACAGACTATTAAAATGTCACTTCATTTTTGAGTAAAGAATGATTTGGTAGCCATTTATCGGAACAGCTATAAATCATCATTGTATTATTTTGTAAGCAAAAAGCATAAACAACACAGTCTACACGCCAGCAACTCCATCTTCCACTCACGTTGTGGCAGATTAATATCTGCTTAGCCGAAACATCCAAACTTATGCTGTTGGCAATACAGCCATCTGTTTTTAATGAATATCTGGGGTCCATTTTCCAGTTAAGCTTCTCTTATTGTGTGTTTGTTGCTTTTTCAGAGCTATCTGCATAATTGCTTAAAGATTTTACTGCAAAATTAATATCCTTGCTGTGTACAAGGGAACAGGGCAAAAACCAGGACGACAGAGCCTGAGATGAGGTGAAAAGCCAATCCAATTTCTCCTTGCAGCATAGAAACCTCCTCAGGACTGGCTTTATCTGGTAATCCACATTTAAACTTTAACCTGTAGGGGGCTCTTTGTGTTAGATAATGTCAGCATACATGGAAACTGAATCACTAATCAGATTAATTATATTCTGTAAGACTCCAGAGCTTCTGTAGAAGGACATGACATCCAGGCTGCACGTTATTGCTGGCGGTAGCAAAGATGGTGGAAGAATTTGTCATTCTTTAAAAAGAATAACAGAATCAAAAGAAAATGCTCAAATATTTGGAACTTTCAATGAACCTGTAAGAGAGCATAACTGAAGGCTAATATGAAATTTATATGTGAGTTATTTCAATGTCTTCATATTTTTGGTGTTACAAAGCACAAATAAAAATAATTGCTACTGTAACTGTCCCAAATTTTCATCATCAATATTTGAATATATTATATACATTTATAAATCATGTCACATAAGTATATATGACATAGATAAAAACAACCAGCTGATGATGTATTATTTGAAACCCTTTATCAAAAGTTGTGAGGATTCTTTAATTAAAAAGAGTAGTAGATGTAACCAGGAATCTTAAGGAGAAAGTGAAAATGTTAGATTCTGAAGGACCAATGTTTTTATAAAACATGATGCAAAGAAACTAAGTCATGAATTGTTTTTTAATGCAAAGAAGGAATGGAATTAAAATATCAGTGGACTAAATATTTTCTAGAGAAAATCTTTCTAAACAAAAATGAAAGAAGGAAGTAGCTGAATTTTGTGGAAAACAGCTTAGAGCATGACCAGGTAATTGCAGGGAAAACTTAATTACATGTGAAGTTTTGTGCATACCAAAATCTCCCCTTGCACTTTAAATCAACAAATAGTTTTTAGTGTATGGTAGGCAACACTAATGCTTCCTAATAAAATTACTACAATGATAATCTTGATGAAAGAGTATGCCAGGGAATAGATACAGAAATCATTTCATGATAACAATTTTGAAAGAGCTTTATGATTCTTGTGTTTAATTAGGAGTATAAAAACCTACATTTGCTCATTTTTTTCACTACAAAAAGCTATATTAAGAAAAATCTATTTCTAAGAGTTTGTAATCCCATGTATGGAACTTGATCTTTTTAAATCAGTTATAAAATAATGCTAATAAAAACAATAATCAGTCAAATAAATTAAAAATAATTTGAGATGTGGAACAACCAAATAAAATGAAAAAAGGGATGTTGATGACACCAAAAATATTAATCTATATTTTAATTATTAGACATACATTTTCATGTATGAACTGATAAATGTTAAAACACTGCTTATGGTATAAATATATACTTCCATTTGATAAAATTTCGCTGACTTAAATCAAGGATTTCTGAAATTGTAGACCTAAACTCACATTTTCTATTTACAGGAATAAAATTTTATCTGCAACATATCCTTAAAGTTTTAATTACAATATTTTATTATAGTATTTTGTTGGTGTACATTCATTGTACATAGTGATGGATGTACACAAAGACAGATGTTTTTATTCAAGTGTCTCATTCACTTTGATCACATTCATCCACATGGCTCCCTCTGTCCTCCCCACTAGTCTCTCTTTTTCCCATCACAGTTCTGCTCTGCATTAATGTCATATCTATAAATGATTTTATTTAACTATACAAGATCTGAGATCCAAAAGATATAAAAAAATATGGTATTTGTCTTTCTGATTCTGACTTTTTTTGCTTACTATGTTGATATCCAGTTGTGTCTGCTATCCTGCGAATGACTTAATCTCATTCTTTATAATTAAGTGAAACTTCATTGCGTTTATGTGCCACATTTTATTACCCATTCATCTGTTAACTGATACATAGATCGAGTCTATAACTTGGCTATTGTGAATAGTGCTGCAGTAAATGGATGTGCCAATATTTCTGTGATATGCCCATTTGCAGTCCTTAAGGCATACCCAGGCTAGGTCACATGGCAGTTCTATTTATAGTGTTTAGAGGACTCTGCAGACTGATTTCCATAGTGGCTGGCTTAATTTATATTTCCTCCATCAGTATGTATAAGGGTTTCCTTTACCACTTCCTCCTCACCAGTACATGCTGTTGTTGTTATTGTTGTTGTTGTTGTCATTATTATTATTTTATTATTAATGGCTGTCATTCAGACTAAAGTGAGATGGGATCTTGATGTACTTTTAATTTGCATTTCCCTGCTAGCTAAGACTGTTATTTTTTATATGTTCATTAGCCATTTGTACATTGCCTTTTCAAAGCTGTCTGTTCATTTAATTAATCCATTTACTGATTGAGTTGTTTAAGTTTTGGGAATTTGCTTAGTTGGGTTACTTATATGGTCTCTAGATATTAATTCCATGGCAAATGTATAACTTTCCAATATGTCCTCTCATAATATAACCCTGCCTTTTCACCTAATTGTTTGGTTTTTTTTTTTTTTTTTGCTTTACAGAAGTTTTTAAGTTTCAGACAATACCACTTGTCACTTCTTAGATTTATTTCTTGAAATGTTAGAGTCCTTGTTCAGAAAACTTATCTACATCCATAATTTGCATTAAGGATTTTGATCCATTTTGTGGGTGAGATATGAAATCTTGCTCTGTTCCTGTGAATTTGGTTACCTATGTTTTCCAAACCAAAATTCCAGCACCATTTCTCAAAGAGGGTATCTTTACTCCAGGGTGTAGTTTTGGTATTCAGATGAAGTAATGCCACATTTGGGGTTACGTCTGAGTCCTCTATCATATTCATTGATCTCTGTGTCTGTTTTATGTCAGGACTATTTTTTGTCCCTATAGACTTGTAGCATAAGCTAAGATTGCTCTTGGTTATTTTGGCTAGCTAGGGTCTTCTGGGCTTCCATGTGAATTTTAAGAATTTTTCTGGTTCTGTAAAGAATGTCACTGAAATTTGGATGAAGATTACATTGAAATTGTAATATCCTTTAATGCATTCATCTTAGTGATATTAATTTTGTCAGTAAGCATTGTCCATGCTCTAGTGTCTTCTTCAATTCTTTCTTCAGTTTTACATGTTTTTCATTGTAGAGGTCTTTCATTTCTGTGGCTAAGTTTATTGTTGGGTTTTTTTTTTTTCTTGAGACTCTGTAAATGAAATTGTTTTGGTTTCTTTTTTCAGTATGTTCATTGTTGGTATATAGATAATCTATTGGTTTTATACGTTGATTTTTGCATCCTAGTATTTTGTTGAAAATACTTATCAGTTCTAGGAATTTTGTAGTAGGACATTTAGAGTCTCCTACACACAGGATTATAGCAGGTAAAATTATAGAAACTTTGACTTCTTTCTTTTACTTCACTTTTGTTTTCTTATCTTATTATTCTAGCTAAGACTTCAAGGATGCATTGAATAATAGCAGAGAAAATAGATAACCTTGTTTAATACCTGATTTTTATAGAAATGCTTTGAAAATTTCCCTGTTTAAGTGTTGATTATGTGTTAGTCATGAATACATTTGTTGCATTTTATATTTATTATGTGTTTCTAGCACTAGTTTCTTCAAGGTTATTATCACCAAGGGATGTTGGACTCTGTCAAAGGATTATTTAAATTAATTGGCATGATAATGTGATTTATGTCCTTGATTCTATGTGGTGTATGATGTATTGGTTTGCATACATCATCCTTCCCTTCCAAACCCAGAATGAAGATGACTTGTTCATTAAATGATGTTTTTGCTGTGTCATTGAACTCATTTTACAATTATCTAACTGAGAAACTCTGTATCTATATGCATAAGATGAGCTTATGGTTCTCTCCCTGCCTCCTCCCCCCACTGTGTGTGTGTGTGTGTGTGTGTGTGTGTGTGTGTGTGTGTGTGTGTGTGCGCGTGTGCATGTGTTTATTGAATTCTGGTATCTGGGCAATACAGACTGTATGAAATGATTTTGGTATAATTCCTTACATTTCTGTTTTATGGTATATCTGGAGGAGCATTCTTGTTTGTTCTTTAAAAAATATGGCAGAATTTAGCAGTGAATCCACCTTGGCCTGGGCTTTCAATTTTTTTATTTAGAAGACCTTTTATTCTATTTCAATCTCATTATTTGTTACATATCTGCCAACATTGTTTATAGACATTTAGATTAGTGTGTATCTCTCACTCTTCAGCAAAGGAGATTCCTTTTGCAACATGTGGAGACTGTTACAGAGATCCACAACTCATAAAAAGGCAGAGCACAAGTGATTGTGGGGATCCCTGACACAACTGGTCCATCAACAGCACAATCACTACACTTAAAGATCATAGAAGTGAGGACAAAAAGATTGTAAGAGCCAGAGGACCAGGACTCTGTTGCTAGATGCTATTTTCTAGAGATGAGAGGGAAGCTGCTCTCCTGAAATCACAAAATACAGTTGTTTAAACAAGACCTGTATAATGCCAATGCTAGTTGACATGCTAACATGGATGAGAGAAATTTCACAAGGCCCCACCTCTATGTGAAGAACTATAATAACCAGTGGCTGTTGAGAGAGGAAGAGTCAGTGTTCTCTAATATGAGTTCCTTGATGGATTTCTTAATCCAAACTGATCAGCCCAAAACCCATGTACATATGAATATATGAACAACATGAATTGGATTCAGTTAGCTGTGAGTGTGTGTGTGTGTGTGTGTGTGTGTGTGTGTGTGTGTGTGTGTGAAACGATAATAACTAAAGAAGCAGTCGTGAATTTGAAGGGAGTGGAGGGACATGGAAGAGTTTTAGGGAAGAAAGGTGAAAGAAAAGGAAAGGATGAAATTCATGAATTTCATTTATGAAGTTCTCAACAATAAATAAAAAATGTTCATATTCAATAAAATATCTGAAAAAAATGTCTTCTGTTCCCCATGGCCTGTCACTTGAGAACCAAGTAGAGCTTTATACCTCATATAAGTAGCCACCCACAACAAAAGCCAACCATAGCCCTACCACCTCCTCAGTACCGCATGGAGCAATGCACATCAGACAGGTAGCACTACCTACTTGCTGACCCAGGTCCCACTACCTGAGGAATGCACAGAGTTGCACATTTCCCACAGGTAGTTAGTCCACCCTGTAGACACCAGCTCTGTAGCCTGAAGACAACATAGAGTCATATATCCCCCAGGGCCTCCTGACAAAACACCCAGTGAACCAAGATTTCCCACCTCTATTGTCAGGTTAGCCAGAACATACTCAAGGTAGATAAACTATTGGAGAGCCACACCAGAAGGCAACAGAGGAGTAGACCAGCAAGTGATGTGCTGACCCTTGGATAGTGGTATTAAGATGGATAGCAGTGGGCTATCAAAGGCCTGTAGCCCTAAATACAAATGCTACAAAAGAAAACAAAGTCTCAACCCTTTTACAACTTAATGTTCTCACAAACATTATACACCCATACAGTGAAAGGTGATTTAAGCTACAATTTAAAAAAAAAAAAAAGATGTAACTAACAGACTACCCCAGAAACATAAGTCTAAGCACAAATACAAGTGACGTGAAAAACTAAGACATTATAGTCCACCAAAAATACTAATCTCATAATAATGAGCCCAAATGAGAAAACAGTGCAAAATAATTCAGACAATTTAAAAGAGTAATCAGGAGTACGGTCAAGGAACACACACAAAATAAAACAACAAAGAGATGGCTGAAATAAGAAAGTCCATTCAACATATAAAAGCTGAATCGAATGAACAGAGTTACTGAAGAAAATCCAGAATAAAGTGATGCTAGAACTGAACAGTTCAGTAAGCCACTGTAAAACTCAGTGGGAAAGCCTCACCAACAGAATGGATCATATAGAAAATGGAGACTTGAGGCTTCAGGACAAAGAGGAGAAATCCAGTCACTCACTGCAAGTCAATGCAGATATTTTAACAAATGGATCAGAACACAGGAAAGACTTAGAAATCCATGAAAATGTCTACTCTTGTAATTATTCATATAGAAGGAAAAGAATACCATAATGAGGGCATATATAAGATTTCAATAAAGTCACAGAAGAGTTTCCCAAAACCTAGAGATGCCCAGCCAGGTGCAAGAGATCTACAAAATGGACAAAACCAGAAAAGGAACTTCCCATATCCTATTTTAATTAAAACACCAAAAATACAGGGTAAAGACAGCTGTGAGGGAGAACAGGAATGTTACTTATAAAATCAGGCCCATCAGAAAAATCCCTAATTTTTTGACAGAAACTTTAAAGCCAGAAGAGTCTGAAAAGATGTAACATTATTTTTACCCTGTTACCCTTTTTCCTCTCAATCATTCCCCAACTTGTTCCCATTTACCAGCCGAATCATTAATTTGCTGAGAAAGAAATCAAGAAACAATTTCCATTCCCAGTAAATTAAAAAGCACCTGGCCATAAACCTAACTAAGGAAGTGTAAGACCCCTACAATGAAAACTGTAAAACCCTAAACACAAAACATTGAAGAAGACACTAAAGATGGAATGACCTCTTGTGCTCATAAATCAGCAGAATTAATATTACAAAAGCCCTATATCAGAAAAAAAGTCTTTTCGACAAATGGTCATGGGAAAACCGGGTATCTGTTTGTAGAAGACAGAAGCTAGGACAGTGCCTTCCACCCTCAACAGAAGTCAACTCGAAATGAATGAGACCTTATGTTTCAGAACTTTTAATGCTTACTTACAATTTTGTTTCTACTTATGTTTATCTAATTATTTTACCTTAACAAATTTTTATTTTAATTAAAACATAATTACATTTATTTCCCCTTCCTTTTCCTCATTCTAACTTCTGTTGTGTCCTCTTCCTTCAACATCTCCCATAACCACCTTTACTTCTTTCCCAATTAAAGCTCCCTCCCCATTTTTTTGCCATATCCTCCTTTAAAGAAAGGGGAATAGCAGGATCCAAGTTTCAGATTTTTAAAATGACTTTTGTCTATGAGTTTAAGTTGTAAAGATCATCATTGCTCTATCAATATTCCCAAGTGGAATTTCAGTCTATTTTTATATAAGAACATATTCTACGCAAACTTTTTTACTATACAGTCTACTGAAACAAAACCAACAAGCAAAACACATAACTATATCATAAAAAGACCACTAAATAATGATTGTGTTTAGATAGAATAATTAAAAGTGGCCGGGCGGCAGTGGCACACGCCTTTAATCCCAGCACTTGGGAGACAAAGCCAGGCAGGTCTCTGTGAGTTCAAGGCCAGTCAAAACTACACAGAGGAACCTTGTCTCGAAAAACCAAAAAGAAAAAAATAGTAATTAAAAGTGTGTACAACATCAGAGGTGATGTTCACATCTGGCAAGTTTAAGCTTATGATGGACAGTGAATGTGATCCTGATGACCTACTCACCAGAATACCATACATCCAGTTCTTCAAAGCATCAGACAAACTCTATGACTTTCTATAAATCATGACAGAGAATTGTTGTTAGTTCATAATCTATAAAAGAAACCTTAGATTTGTAGTTTTAATTTAAATGATCCTAAATGTTGAACATAAATGACATGGAAAGATGTTTTTGACATAAATATAAATATTCATAAATGTTTAAGTTGTACATAATAAAACAAAATCCATAAGATCTCCATTCTGGGATATATGACCATAACTACTACATAAAAATGTAGGAAGTTCATCAGTCTAGTTTATGCAGATAATCAGATTAGCAGTTTGAGTCACTTGCTCTTCTATGCCTCATGCTATTCTCTACCTGGTACTTTAGCTAAACTAGTCATTTGTTTAACTTTTTTCCTACTCTGAATGGACTGAGATTGTTTTTACCTTATCTCCCCATATCAGTCACTAAAACAGGAAACATGAGGTTCAACTCCTGGGTGATATACTTATTGAAGATCCAGAATGCAAAAACATTTATTATAATTTAAGCAGTGGGCAGAAACACAGATAATGTATTTTCTGATCTTTCTTGGTGAAAATCTCAAGGTCATCATGCAGCTAATATTACTACCTATACTCCTTGTTCAGTGGAAGGAGAACTGTACAGTGCTTTAAATAAAACAAAAAAACAAAACACACACAAAAATGCTTACATGACTCCTTCCATAGAAGAAAATCCCCTTTGGAACAGAAAGCAGCTGTGGAAACATCTGTGGGCTGAAGAGAATCCTAAAAGAACAATTGCATGTACATCTGTTGAGATAAAATAAGTGGCAGATAAAATGTGCATAAAGAGTTTACATTTTGTGGATAGCACTGGAAATGTATAAGAATAAAATGAGGCTCATAAACATCTTTTTTACTTCATCATCAACTCTTCAGTGAGCTAAGATGTATCCATAAAAGAACAGATAGGGTCAAGTTTAAGGGGCACAAAGTTGCTTAGTGTCTTCTTTTTGCAGAATAAATACAACTGTTCATTTTCTCTCCCTCAGTGATCACCATATATTTTTAATGACCATCACTAAGAGAAGTTTCAACAGCAACCACTATTTCACGTGTCTTGTCCCACAATGCATTCATTCCTTCAGTAGCCTAGAATGTACATCAAAGTTTTCATAATAGCAAAATTTTAAATGGACTACACATACAATATATTAAGACATGGAGCAAGTCAAGTGTTCTAATAGAATCATATGTGGTTGATATATTGTACACCTCAATAAATGTATCTAGGGGTCAGAGAACAGAACATCTACTAGATTAGACATAGAGGCCAGACAGTGGTGGCACACATGCCTTTAATCCTATCACTTTGTGGGGAGATCCATCTGGATCTCTGTGAGTTCAAGGTCACACTGGAAACAGAGCCAGGCAGTGGTGGCACACACCTTTAATCCCAGGACTTGAGATCTTATGTCTTTGCTTGGGAAAGACACACACCTTTAATCCCAGGAAGCAATATGGCAGGACAAAGAAAGGTATATAGTGCATGAGAAAACAGGAACTTGCTCTCTTGAGGCTCAGGACCAGGAACTAGAGCTTTTAAGCAGCTCAACCGAGACCCACAGGGTGAGAACTCAGAGGCTTCCAGTCTGAGGAAACAGGATCAGCTGAGGAGTTGGCAAGGTGAGGTTGACTGTGTCTTGTTCTGTCTCTCTGATCTTTCAGAATTAACCCCAATATTTGGCTCCAGGTTTTTTATTAATAAGACTTTTTAAGATTCCTGTTACAATCATATAACTGATCACATGGTCTCATTGTGATAAATTTCTCCAGTGGGGGAGGGTCAGGAATTAGAACAAAGTGTGATGGCATAAAAGTATGAAATACATATTAAAATCTAAAAAAAAAAAAATTAAAAATTTAAATACAGATATCCATGTCCAGATCAGCAAAGGAACTTGAATAGTGGCAGAACCTAGAAAAAAACCTAGAAGTCCTGACTTTAACACAAAGAGTTTTACATTATACCTCTAATTAATTATCTTGGAAATAGCTTCAACTATTATAAACTTTCATTATGACTTGAAATAAAATATCGTGTGGCCAGATATGACATTCTGCATAGTTTACTATGCTGTTAAATTATTCTAGGCCAGATAAAAGACATCAACCTCTTCTTCTTAAAACCCTGAACAAGAGTCTATAAACAGCCACAAAGAATAGAAATGAGTCATGTGGAGATGTAAATGCAAAACCTAATCAGTAAACCAAGTCTGTCAATGTCCCATATCTGAAGATCAGTAGTTAATGTGGTCTTATAGATGGAGTTTTTACACTTTAATACCATTTTTTAAAAATTATTCAAGCCAAAAATGCAAAAGTAATTATCTTTTTTTTATTTTATTGTTATTACTTCTTTGAGCATTTTATATATATTTTGATCATCTTCACCACACTCCTCCAGCACAAATTGCTCTTGATGGGGAAAAAAGCAATCACTGAATTGGGTGGGTAGGGAATGGGTATTGGATCTGGAATGTAGTCTCTTTATATATTAAAAACTATTTTCTCACAACAATGTAATTTTTAATGGTTACCTGAAGTTACTTTGATTTTTCAACATTTTTGAATAGTTAATTTAATAGCTCTGACATTTATTATAGGTAAAATTATTTAAAAAAGACGAGACAAATGAGCACTTACATGTAGCTATGGTTTTCCTGCCTGGCCCACAGTCAGGACAGATCTCTGTCACCTGCCAGTCCCACAGCTGCTCAGACCCAACCAAGTAAACACAGAGACTTATATTGGTTACAAACTGTATGGCCGTGGCAAGCTTCTTGCTAACTGTTCTTACAGCTTAAATTAATCCATTTCTATAGATTATACCTTGCCACGTGGCTCGTGGCTTACCGGCATCTTCACATGCTGTTTGTCATCATGGCAGTTGGCAGTGTCTCTCTGACTCAGCCTTCCACTTCCCAGCTTTATTCTCCTCCTTGTCCCACCTATACTTCCTGCCTGGCCACTGGCCAATCAGTGATTTATTTATTGACCAATCAGCAACCCACTTGACATACAGACCATCCCACAGCACTTATACATCATGCATTTTATATTGGGAAAGCCCAGTGTAATCATGTGAATCAATAGAAATGTTTTAGTATAAATAAGAATCACAAAAATAATTAATAGTTCTAAGACAAATTTTATTCAGAGTCTGTCATAGAGGAAAATTATACTCAAAGTAGCAAAGAAGAGCAAAATTCATAGATAAAAATATTTACATTTTGTCAATATTAACCTAAAAAGAAAATAAATGAAAGGTTTATTAAGGTAGCAAATGGAGGCCCAAGTATATGCAAAGACTTATTATGGAAGTAATTAGAGAATTTAGTACCATAAACATATACAATTTATCACAGTCAATCTATAAACTTTACTATAATAATGTAATATTACTCATAACACCAAAGGGATTTATTTCAGGTTTTCCAAATGATTCATAAGTTAATTTGGAGGATACTAAACACAGACACACACATAAACAGAGAGAGAGAGAGAGAGAGAGAAAGAGAGAGAGAGAGAGAGTTTGGCTTAGCAATGACACAATGACAGTTTTATTATACAAAATATTGGCATATTATTCTAAAGATATAGTAAGACGGCTTGATATTCACACAAGCATTGATACACAGGATATAAAATGCAGACATACTTGATAGTTTTAATGTCAGTTTTAACTGACAAAATCAAGAACCACCTAGTAAGAGAGCCTAAATGAGAAATTATTACCACTGCCTGGGGGACCAGCCTCCAGCAGCCCAGGACTCAAAGGGAATCCAGGGAGTCCATATAATAGACTTTTTTATCTGAGGGGATAAGGGGGAAAGACACTCACACCCTCTCTTAGTGGTTTCCTTCAGACCTTTTCTTTATTCTTCTTTTGTATTCTGATTCTGTTTTCTTATCTCTATCTAGAAATGTTCCTTCTGTCTCTCTTGATGTTTTCCTTCTAACTCTTTCTTTATTCATAATATTTTTCCTCTAATTCTTTCTAACTCACTCTTTATTCTTAATGTTTTCCTTCTGATTACTTTTACTCTATTTTTATTCCTTCCCTTACAGTTTATATACCCCAGCAAAATCTTTCAGGCAATATAAAAACTAAAATGTGGTTACATTCTATTTTTCAAGTGAATGATTACAATGAATACAAGTAAGAAACAGCACATTTCCCATACCCCTTAACATGATTATTGGGGGATTTATTAAGGCAACTCCAGGTAGTTAAAAGGGAGGTTTATTTTGGGGGTAACTTACAACAAGTAAAGAGATAGGTTACAGGATCCGGGAGAGGTGAAGTGCAGCCCAGCAGTGTTCTCTGGAGAACTCTGCTCGGTCTACCATCCAGCATCCAGGATCACCAAACCAAGAGAGCCAGCACATCCAGATCTCAGGTCTTAAGTGCTCTGGTCTCAGTCCCACCTCAGGGGCAGGCCATAGGCAGGCATGACAGTTACCAGAAGCCTCACTAGGGGTAGTACTTCCAGGTCAAAGCTGGATAGCTACCCACTACATCTCCCCCTTTTGTCTAAATAAGAAAGTTCTAACCTAATACAAAACTATATACAATAGGAATGATTATCAAATATTTTCCAGGAGGAACAAGGGCTAATGACCCAAACAAGATGAAACTACAATCAACACAAACAATATCAAACAAGAGACACATACTAAAATCTAGAGAAGTCTGGAGCATAGGTAAACGGCACATTACAAAGATCATTCCAAAAGGTGTCCATCCTAAAGAACTTAAATCTAATACTTAATATGTTCTAACTAAGATACAAAAAGATTGTAACTATAACTGTTAGTCTTCAATCCCATCAAAGGCCTGAGAAGAAATATAATAATACCTGAGAAACAGGAGAAGGATGTAAGCACCTTTTGGGAGTCTTGCAAGAGTAGACAAAGATAGCTGGCAGCTTGGATAGTCACCTAAAGTTTCTCAGCATCGCTGGTCCATTCAAATTGGCTACAGGTCTAGAGTATTTGTGAGACCATTTTACTGTCAGCAGTCAAGGCAAAGGCAGTTCTTTGCCCAGTAGGCCATTTTGTGCCAAGGTGAAGACAAACTTCCAAACAGAAATGTCTCAGAAGCCCAACATTCTCTTGGGATCAGATTGGTGCTGCCAAGAGCAATCGTGTCTCACATCAACAGACTTCCAAGTTATCAAAACACTTAAATGCTATATTTTCCAGGTCTACAAAGAGTTTGAAGACACCTATCCATCTGACATATGTTTCTGTAAGTCTGGAGATTCTAACATAATTATAGAGATGACAAGCATAGGTGACTAGAAATTTGTAAGTCTTATCTACCTAGATAACCTAAGGACCCCAATATCTGGTGCCCAACATGATTAAACGTTTTACTGTATTATCCCAAGAACCCACATACATTCATAACTAAGCAACTTGTTACAGATTAACAGTATAGGCAAGCAGGCTATTATTTTACTGGCAGGCTGAATTTTGTGGTTACAAAGAAAGGACCAATCACTTTATTACTTATCTTTAAAGGTAATCTTGCAAAGAATTTTAAAGGAATCACATCTAAACTTTTATATATGAGAAACAGTCAGCTCTACTTTAAATCTTTAGGGTGAATACCCACTTATCAATAGTTTCTTATATCAGGAGACTGAGGGGAAAAATGGGTACAAAGAATTAATCATCACCTTTGTTATCAACCAATCCTAGCAAGAAAGGCACATCAGCTAATGATAATTGGGTTGCTTTGTTCTTGTTCCCTGACCTTAAAGAGTTCCTCACTTAACCATGTTCTTTTCTAAAAGTTTAGATTGTCTTCTTGGGTTTTTCGCCTCAAAGCTATTTGACAAAAACATCTTAGTCTAACTTTAAGTTATTTTCAAAGCTTTGTTTCAGCTCTGATGCACTCCAAAACCTGTGAACACATCTCCCAAAATTAAGGTTAAAAGAATTTAAGCTAGCTGGGCTAACTGAGACTCAACTATTTTTCTTAATCATTAACCTAAGTCACAGTCTACAGGGCTCCTCAAAAGAAACTCATGTGTTCTAGCTGTATGACACTTCCTTGTTTTTATTTTTACTCATCAAAACTCTATTTAAACTAACATTATTATTATCAATTAGACAGTACAGCTTAAGAAAAAATCATCTTCATAATAATCCACAGGTGAAAATGCCCAGTAGAATGGGATGTTTCCATGAGATGAATACACTACATTACAGGCAGTGGGGGTCTCCCCATATCCATTCCCAACATGCCAGATACCAGAGAAAGATGGTAACAGCAAACATGTAAAGGCACAACAGAAGAAAAAGACATTTTGGAGACTGTGGTCTCAGGGCCTTGCCTACCTGAGATTCACCCATCAGGGATTCGCTTCCGGGTGGGCTGACACCCTGAAGTCAACTGCCATCTCCTGCTCCTCTGACATGGCCACCAGCAAATTATGTGCCTCAGATTGGCTTGTGGGCATTTCTGTGGGGGTATTACTTTAATTAAGTTATATGAGAAAACCCAGTCCACTGTGGGTAGCTCAATCCCCAAAGAGAGGGTCCTGAACTGTGTAAGAATAGAGAAATTGAGCCTGAACACAAGAAAGCAGGTAAATGAGCCTGCATGCATACATTTTTTTTGTTTGTTTGTTTCTGATTCTGGGTATGATGTGACTACCTCCTTCAAGGCCCTAACACTGGGGCTTCCCTGCTACATGTAACCTAAATCTGTGAACTGAAATAAACCTGTTTATCCATTATGCTACCTTTTGTCAGGGTATTTTATCACAGAAGCAGAAATGAAGCTAGGAAAGATACCTAAGGATGTGGTTTATGTAAATGGCACTGAAACTATTTCAAAGTAGTAAAAAAAGAAATGGGATTTTTAGTAAGTAGTATTAGTATAGCTTCTTATAGTAAATGACAATATTAGTTCCTGATGAGTTAAAATATGGAATTAAAACTGAGCTTAGGCCGGGCGGTGGTGGTGCACGCCTTTAATCCCAGCACTCGGGAAGCAGAGCCAGGCGGATCTCTGTGAGTTCTAGGCCAGCCTGGGCTACCAAGCGAGTTCCAGGAAAGGCGCAAAGCTACACAGGGAAACCCTGTTTCGAAAAAAAAACAAAAAAACCAAAAAACAAACAAACAAAACTGAGCTTAGAAAGAGTTTATAAGACACAAGTAGAAACATGAGGTTGCCTTCCTAAGCATGCTCCCATATTAAAACTAAAAAGGGAAGCATTGTAGATGTCACATATCCCTTACACTACACCGATGCCACCTAAGCTAAAGTTTTACAATAGAACTTTCTTCAGGTTGAGCGATGCTGAAAGCTTCAAGGAAGAAAGTTCAGGGAAAGGATACTGGATAACTGACCCAAGGAAAAAACCAAGAGAGTGAATTAGTTGTTCATAAAACAGGGCATAAGTTTTCTAATGAAAATAGCTCTTGATTTGTAGAAGCTACAAAACACAAAGCAATGTTCTGTGACAACCACTAAGATGATTACAACAATAATATAATAACTATTTTCAATAACCAGTATCCTTTTAATGTTTCTTCTGAGTGATGAGCCTCTCATTCCAGGATGTAAAATTTAGTCTGTTGGTTCTTTCATTCAGCTGTATCATAAGTGAAATTGACTTTCTCAGATGTCCTACAAACCTAACTTCCCTGTTAAACAGACAAGACTATGAGAAAAAAAAACACTTTTCTTTTAAGTTACTAACTTTGTGTTTGTTTATTTTTGGTTTTGTTGTTGTTGTTGCCATTGTTGTTTTATGTTTTGTTTTGTTTTGTTTTATACAGGTCTTTAGGCAGGTCCAGGCATTTCAATTTGAAACTCACCATTCATCACAAGCAAGTCTCAAACTCATAGTAGGCTGTTTGTCATAGCTTCTAAAGATTTAGGTGTGTAATCCACCGCCCAGCTGCAACAGACTTTTAACCAGACTTTGGAAATACAAGCTATTAATTAAGCAAAATAAGCTTATGTTTTTCTTTATTTATCTATAGTATATACCATCACACACACACACACACACACACACACACACACACACACACACACACATATATATATATATATATATATATATATATATATATATATATATATATATATATATATATATATATATCAATGTATCATTTACACATTTCAGAAATGAATTTTGTATTGTCTGAAACACACAGGAAAATTCCAACTGCTCCTCCTTCATTGTGCCCATTCTTGAGCCAGTACATTTATGAATCTTTGATATCCTATGCCATCCCTATCTTGTATTTTGGGGTCAGATAATTAATTCTTTGCAATTCAAAGGTTTACAAGAAAGTTCCTCAATATAGATTACTAAACACCTTATCCATGCTGATTTGACTGACTCAGACGACGAGATTTTGTACTTTTGAGTTTATGAGATATTGGTGGGAATTTTGGACTTTGTAAGATTCTGAGATTTTTATGAACTTTGGGATAAGGTGACTGTACCTTGAATATAGAATAGATATGAACCTTCTGAAATAAGAAGATGGAGTGTTCTAGGCAGAATAATAGCTCCCAAAGATGTCCCTGTCCTAGCCCCCTAGAACATGTGACTATATTAGGTTACTTGGCAAATTCGAACCAAGGATGTAAATGGAATCAAAGATTAAAATAATTACCTTACTCAATATGGTGTTTTCTAGTTCCATCAGTTTGCCTGTAAATTTCACAACCAATCACAATGCAGACTTTTGGAGGCAAATTCCAGTAGATACATCTCCAATGCAACTCCTGCACCTAAGGCTCAGGGATCATCGCTGCAAAGAAGACAGAAAGAATGTAAGAGTCAGAAGAATAGGGAGTTTGCTATGAGCTGTGTCTCCTAGTAATGTCAAAAGATATACCCATAAAATTACGCCATCATGACTGCCTAAATATGACATGAGCTGAAAACGGACCTCAATGGGCATGCTAACTTGGATAGCAGAATGTTCAAAAGGCCTCAAATACACAAAGAACTACAGACAATTGAAAAATGCTGAGAGTAGGATAGTTTTCTGTAGCTAGAGTTTTCCTGCCTGGCCCACAGTCAGGACAAATCTCTCTCACCTGCCAGTCCCACAGCCGTCAGACCCAACCAAGTAAACACAGAGACTTATATTGGTTACAAACTGTATGGCCGTGGCAGGCTTCTTGCTAATTGTTCTTACAGCTTAAATTAATCCATTTCCATTAATCTATACCTTGCCACATGGCTCGTGGCTTACCGGCATCTTCACATGCTGTTTGTCATGGTGGCAGCTGGCAGTGTCTCTCTGACTCAGCCTTCCACTTCCCAGCTTTATTCTCCTCCTTGTCCCGCCTACACTTCCTGCCTAACCAATGGTCGATCAGTGTTTTATTTATTGACTAATTAGCAACACATTTGCCATACAGAACATCCCACAGCACTTCCCCCTTTTTTTTTCAAAAAGGAAGGTTTTAACCTTAACAAAGTAAAATTACATATAATTTGGGAATTTGGTCATAGCTTCTCTTACTACTTCCTGCTGGAGGGGGGCGCTGTATCTTATGGGGACACAAAGAAAATTTTAGGATTACAAAATAGTCCATGAGGCTGTATTGTCTGAGCCAGTTGCCTTTAAACCATTCTGGATGTTGGATCATCTGGGCCATGGTGTCATTGGAGACCTTTCAGGGGGTCTTGGCTGGTCAAACCTGATGTATCTTAATCTGGAACAAATCCATAGCCTCTGGCTTTCTGTGGGAACAAAAGCAGAGACTCTTTTCCAAAGCAACATATCCTTATATCCAAATTTTGAAGTCAAGGTACCTTTAAAATATACATATTGGTTTAACTCAACATCTTTTACGATCAAATGTTTTTCTGCAGTTAAAAATCCCAAAGACAACACAATCCAGATTCTCTGTGTAATATTCATCTTTACGTGGCTTATTTTTTATATTAATTTTACTGTCTCTTTAAAGACTTTATTTTTTAAAACTATGTATTTGTTTATATAACTGTATATATAACCTTTTTTGTCTCTTTCAAGCCTACGTACATTTTACACACATTTAAACTATTACATCTGAATCTGTCTTATTGTGAATCTATTGTTTTAAACTGCAGCAGCTGTGGCTGCTGGCTCCGCCCACCTCAGCTTCCCAACATGGCCGTGGTAGTTTACCGCCAGCTTTGGGAGCTATCGTGGGTCTATGCTTTATCCAAGCAGCATAAGCCCAGAAACCTCTTTTTTTTTTTTTTTTTTCAAAGAAGAAAGCCAAGAGGTCAGAGCTAAGAGCTAAAACCTTACCCTTCCTCCTGCGGTGGTCCTATCTCTCCGAACCAGAGCTACCCCTGTGTTAAAGTCTTTATATAGAGTTCCTGTCCTGCCTTCTCATTGGTTGTAAACCCAACCACATGACTGCCTCCTCACGGCCTGTCTGTATAGGCCTCCAGGTTTTCCATGATTGGTACTAAGATTAAAGGCATGTGTATCCAATAATGGCTGTATCCCTGAACACACAGAGACTTACCCAGCTCTGCCTACCAAGTGCTGGAATTACAAGCATACGCCACCACTGCCCTGCTTTCCTATGGCTTGCTAATAGCTCTGACCCCCGGGCAACTTTATTTATTAACATACAAATAACATTTTAATACAAATAAAATATCACCATAGTTTTCTCTAGGGAAGAGCACAGCAATTGGCTATCCAATACCAAATGGTCTTCCCTGAAAACATACATAGAAGTAACCCTATACAGACTGAGCAGCTAGTATTACATATTTAGGAACATACACACACACATACACACACACACACACACACACACACACACACACACACACACACAAGCACACATAAGCACACACCAAAAATTAAAACAATTAATAATGAAAGAGCCCATGAATGTGGAAATGAGGATGGGTATATGGTAAGATTTGGAGGGAAGAAGGAGAGAGGAAAATGATGGAATTATATCAAAATAGAAAAGAAAGAATTTTGTTAAAAATGTTTTTTTAAAGATGAAGATAATTAGCAGACCTTAAAAGACAACCCCATATAACTACAACTGTCTTTACAGGTAGAAAAAGAAAACAGAATAAAGAGAACCTATAATATGGACGACTTGAGCCAATGTCACTCTCTTTATACATATAGAAAGAGGGCTACAAGGCCACAAAATATGAGTTGCCTCTAAGACCTGGAGGCTAACACAAGAGATTTTCCTCTAGGTCTTCCAAGAAGCAAGGAGGCCCTGCCCACTCATTAGTTTTAGCACATTTTGACCTATGTTGGATCTATGATTTCCAGAGATGTAATAAATGTGGGTTGTTTTATGCAATTAGCAAAGAGATAATTTGTTATAGAATCAATAGTAAAATATCACAGACTTAAGTGTACTTAAACTATTCAGTGCACTTAAATAAAATGCTGATTTAAGAGTTCACCTTCAGAGAAATGGATACATTATTTAAGTGTGTATAAATAGACTTTTGTATCTAACACTAAACAGAATCCTCTGTACATGATTCTTATCTAAATGTGATAGGTTTTCTGAGTTAGTTAGCATTTTTAACAAATATAAAGCAAAAATTACATGATATGGCAATTTAAAAAATTCATTTCTGTTTACTTGGGTTTTATCTTTATGAGTATAAAGAAAGCTGCTGACTTCCATCCATATATTTTTTCAACAATTATTTGATGAGCGCTAATCCTAAACCTGTACAGGAACTTAAGGAAAAAGTAATAATTAAGAAAGTCTAGCCTGTTGAAAAGAGGGAAAAGGGATTGTATGAGCCAGAGTGGCCTATGTCATGACAGGGGAACCCACAGAGACAGCTAACCTGAGCTTTTGGGAGCTCATGAACTCTGGACCCACAGCTAGGGAGCCTTCATGGGACCAACCTAGGCCCTCTGCCTGTGTGTGACAGTTATGTAGCTTGGTCTGTTTGTAGGGCTGCTAGCAGTGGGATCAGGACCTGTCTCTGGCACTTGAGCTGGTTTGGGGGACCCTATTCTCCATGCTGGATTGCCTTGCCCAGCCTTGATGCAGGGGGAGGAGCTTAGCTTGGTCCTACCATGAAGTGCTTTGCTGATTCCCATGGAAGGCCTACCCCTTTCTTAATGGAGAAGGAGAAGGAGTGGATGGAAGGAATAGATGGGAGTGAGGGAAGGGAACAGGAGGAGAGGAGGAGGGGAAACTGTGATCCGTATATAAAATAAATAAAAAACTTTAATTAAAAAATAAGGACAAAAAAAGATGCTATAGTCTCTAACTATCATGTCTTTATATTGCAACAAAGGAAAGTAACAAACAACTGAATAAAATCTAAAATTACTAGAAAAAAAAGTTTGAAAATATGATTATATGAATTGAGAACAAAATTAGTGGTAGGAAAATTCTCTGAAGATAAGTAATGTTTTACTTCAGTTTCTAGCTAACAAGAAACAGGCAAGGACAAGAGTAACTGGGACATTTTGAAGAGAATAAAGAGCCAGGAACAAGCCCTCTGGTGTTCCAATAGCCAGTCATATGGAGGGAGCAGCAGTTCTCAATATGAATTGAGAACAAAATTAGTGGTAGGAAAATTCTCTGAAGATAAGTAAGACTCCTGAGAACTTATGAGTGACAAGAAACAGAAAAATTGGATTGATATCCTTGAAGGCCTAATTTGGATAGGCAGAGTGATGATATAAAGGGAAGAAGTGGAAACATCATATCTTTTTTCAAGAAATGTTATCATAAAAACATGCTGAAATGAAGCAACAAGTAGAGAGTGATGTGTGCTCTGTCAAGATTTTTTTCATGCTTATTGACTATTCTGCAGAAAAAAATAAAGCAATGATGGACATGATGACAATCAGAGAGTCTTTGAACAGACAAGGAAGGAGAGAACAAGAAACCATCCGAAAACTTGGTCCTTGGTGGCCACAGGCATAGACCATTCACATAGAGTAATAGAAGAGGTGAGTAGAACACGGCGATCCTGCGTTGTTTGATAGGTTTGTTAGAAATTCCATTGTTTAAAAGTTGAGCAAGTCCATCAACCACTGCTTATATTTCTTTAATAATATATAATGTGTTCATCTCAGGAGAGTCGTGGGAGAGGATATAAAATATTTGGGAAGAAGAGAAGACTTAAAATAGTTTGGTGATTTTGATAACTCATTGGATCCTTGTATACATATAACATATTTTCATGCTTATATTTATTCAAACTTCATGAGAGCAAGAAGACTTGCCAAGAATAAATAAGTGTTTTTCAATAATGAGATTGAACTATGATTTACTTTACTTATTATAAATACATTTACTGCACAAACACATACAAAATATAGTCAATGAATATTAATGCACTTTGACAGGAGAAGATCATCCGTCATATTAACAGAAAAAGTTGCTTCTTAATTAGGGCCCAAAATTACAATAGCTTTTTAGCATGGGCAGCAGAGTAGCCCTTTCTATGTGCTATCATTAATATATATGCAATTATGGATTCCAATGTTAAGCTTGAATCATTTCACAAGACACAATGAATAAAAGAATACATTTTCCGTTGCTCATTGGTGACCAATAATCAGGACATGACATTTGTTTTCTTTTTATCTTAAAATTTCCTAGGAAAAAATATAAGGAGAAACCAGAAAACACATGTAGAAATAGCATTTTGAATAACCATAGATTCTATCTTTGCAAATATGAATAGAGTGACAGTTGCATTTGTGTTCAGATACAATGTGAAAGCGCAGATGTTAAGAGTATCTGATTGGTCTAACTGTACCTCTTGTTTTCTTTTCATATAATGTGGGTAAATATTTCTTCTTCTCTAGCTCTATGTTGAGTTTATAAATCTAATGGCAGAAAAAAATCCAAATAAAACTTGCTTGAAAAAAGGCCACTTCTTAATGAAGTTACATAAATGACATATGGGAATCATCGATTAATGACTTGAAGTTAATAAATAAAGCTATAGTTAGAAAAAAAAATCGATCTAGGAGACCTTGAGTCCAAAGAGTCATGTTATAAATAAGGGAGGAAAACTAGGTGGGAGAAGGTCTAAATAGCCATGAGCCAAGTTGGAGTTAGTGTCAAAAACACAGAAGAACAATACTGTGTGTTTTGAGGTGAAATTCTGGCACAAATTTTAGAGAAAAACATAAAAAATGGTTGAGATTAGAGCCTAACATTTAATTGATAATCTTCAATTTTCTGATTGCTTACAGGTCTTTTAGTCTCATCTTGGGACATTCTTGGAGAGATGGTTTGGGACTAGCCAAGCATTCTGACACAAATTACAGCAACATATGTAAAGAGCATAAGTAGTAGGAACCTACTGAAAACAAGGCCACGACAAATCAATACATCAATCCAATCATTAGAGAAACACTGTGGAGACCACAGTTCAAATTTTAACAAAGCTTCTTCTGTAGTTGGTACCAGTGAACTTGAAGCCTGATAAGTCACTAGGTTTTTAAGGTCAAAGAGCAATACCGATGTAAAGATGGGTGATAAAGGGACAAACCTGTAGAGAATGAAGGCCGTGCTTACTCAAGTGAACAGTGGAGAGTACTTATTAGTACAAATGATCAGTGAAGAATATTAGTGGTGTTACTGTCACCTGGATTATGAAGATTGCTGCTGTGCAGATGAGTAAACTAACACATGTCTGTTTTACAATGACCCTGCTCAAAGACCTGTCCTCCTCCCTCCTGGCCCTCCCTCTTCCTCCAGTGCTCCTCTCCTTTCCTCTTTCATCTCATTTTTCTACCTTTACTTTCTATCTAATATATGATCTGGAGCACATGGTAAAATTTTTGAGCTCATTCATGCAAGGAGCTAAAATAGAAACTTGAAATCACAAACCAATCTTACAGACTTTGTTTTGAAATGGAACAAAAACAAATGACCTCTCACAACATACAGTGCCAGCATAAAATGAAGAAGTCATTTCTATGAGGCAGAAAAATGGTACAAAGTAACAGAATCTGTCGCCTGAACAGTTTATATGTATATCACTGACACACTACAGGCATTTGTATAGATAACAAACTACAGAGCAACCCATCCACTCAACCAGATCTTACATATCCTTCTCCAGGATCCAGCACAGTGAGTCTGCCTGATCTTCACTTCCATGAACCCTCTCAACTCCTTAGACCTAATCTGGTTCTCACATGTAGTGCTCTGATCTACTTCTGGACATCTTGTCTGTGCCACAACAAACCTTTAATTCTGCCAGGATCCACCCTGCCTGCCCTGACCCACACACATCTTCCTACACCTCACCCAACCTCTTCATCCAGCCAGAACCTGCATACCCCTATCCACGGTATATCACAATGAGAATGTAATAATTCTCCCCTCCTCACACTCACCCAAACACCCAGGTCTTTTCCCATACTCCAGGCTTAGACCAGGATACACATATCACACACCAGTTGAGTCTACTGTATGCATGACCCTTCATTGCAACTAAGCCAACCACAACCTCTAAGCCCAAACCACTCTTGCATTCTTTCCTTTGACTCAACTCTGTACATATCAGAAACAGAGCTAACAAAAGAAGTCTACATGACCAGATCTCAATGCATAGAGTATGAAAAATCAGCCAGCAGCTCCTATTCAAAACATACCAGTTCGATAGAAGTATTTGCCAATGAGAGTTATCTAAATGAACTCCAATACAGAGAATTTAAAAGAAAAATCAAAAATTTTGTCAAGGAATTTGAAGAAAACTAAAAGAAACGATCAATGAAATTAAGGAGAAAGAACTTAAGGAGAGTAACAACCTACGTGATGTCAAAGAATATACAAACATAAGGCTGGTGAAAATGACAAAGACAATACAAGACTTGAAAATGGAATTAAGTATAAAGGTAGAAATACTGAAGAGAACTCAGTCTGAAGTGAGAATGGAATTGAAAAACTCAATAACCAAACCTGAAAATTCAAAGAAAAACCTTATAGAGTGAAGTGAGCAGAAGACAAAATATCAACATGAAAAGAAAACCCAAAGGATCTAGACCAAATAAGAAAAAAAAAACACAGGCAAGGAACATACAAGAAATGTGGAACACTATGGAAAGAGCAAACCTTGAATATTAGAGGCATAGATAAGGAAGAATCCCAAGTCAAGGACATACATCATATCTTCAACAAGATCATAGAAGAAAACTTCCCCAAACTAAAAAAAGACACACCCATGCAGATAAAAGAAGCAAATAGAACACCAAATAGACAAGACTGGAAAAGAAAATCTCCACAGCATATCATCATTAAAACACCAAGTACACAGAGAAAAAAATATAGAAGCAGCAAGAGAAAAAAAATATAGAAGCAGCAAGAGAAAAAAAATATAGAAGCAGCAAGAGAAAAAACCTGACACATACAAAGGAAAATCCATTAGAATAAGAGCTAATTTAAACTTTGAAAGCCAAAAGAGGCTGAAGCAAAGCATCCCAAGTAAAAAAAAATGGTGGCTAACCTACACTAATACATCCAGAAATTACTTGCCATATTTGAAGGAGAAAGAAAAACTTTACATGATACAAGCAACCTAAAAACCATTTATATCCAACATAACAAGCCTAAAGAAAATGCAGGAAGGAATGAGAATAGTTATGATACTGTGGTAAGAAATATGAAGCCATAATTACTAAAAACAAAGTACCACTGAGAAAATAAACAATACAATGACTGAAATTAACATATATGTTTCAATAATAACTTTAAATATTAATGATCTCAATCCTCCAGTCAAAACACAGAGGTTGGCAGAATTGATGAAGAAATAAAATCCATATGTCTGTTGACTACAAGAAAAACAATTTAGCCTTAAAGATTGATATCACCTTAGAGTGAAATGTACATAAAAATACTCCAGGAAAAAGCAGGAAGCAAGTAGGTGTCACTATCCTAATATTTGACAAAATAGGAATAAAATGAAAACAAATTAGAAGACCTAAAGAGTGGTACTTAATTCTAATCATGAAACAGTTAACCAAGAGGACATTACTACACTAAATAAGTATGCACCAAACTCTGGTGCTCCAAATACAATAGTAATAATAATAATAATAATAATACAGTACTGGATTTAAAGATACAAATTAATAAATATAAATCCATTAATAGTACATAATTTCAGTATCCCACTTTCTAGATTAGACATCTGGACAAATAAACAGAAAAATACCAGAATATTTTGACATCATACATCAAATGTACTTAACAGATATCTACAGAATATTCCACCCAAACATCAAAGAATACACATTATATTTCAGCAGTCCACAAAAGCTTTTCCAAAATAGACCACATCATAGAACACAAAACCAACCTTTATAAAACCAAAATTTAAAATAACTCCATGGGTCTTGTCTGACTATGATGCAATAAAACTTCAAACTGACAGCAAACAAATGCTAATGAAAATACAGCCTTATGGATATTAAACAGCTCAATCTGTGGATAATAGATCAAAGAAGAAATCAAGAGAGAAATACAAATTTTCTGAAATTAAATCAAAACAAGAACATAACAAATTTATGTTTGTTTGAACACACATTTGATGTAGTCCTATTAGGGAAATTTATAGTTCTGAATGTCTACATTGAAATATCAGAAAGAGCACAAATAAATGACTTAATGATGTTGCAAGGAAAATCCACCAGAGACCATTACACAGATACTCTTAAAGCTGGACAAAATGTCTTTATTGCTGGCTGGTGGCTACATGGGAAACTTACCCAAATCATGCAGTTCTGAGCCTGTAGCTCTTTATCTTTTATGTCCAAAAATTGTATCCTGGTTGGCACACTTAAGTTAGCAAGAAGTGAACTACAGCAGCCAAAAGCAATTTTAGTAAATTCTTTCCAGGAACTATGGACTAGATCTTTGTTCCCATTTGGGCAGGAGTTGGGGGTCTACATTCTGGATTTTAAGGTCAAAATGGTGCCTCTAATATGGCATTAGTCATGCTAAGATCTGGAGGCCTGTTACATTGGTGCAACTCAAAAATTTGAAAAAAAAAAAAAAAAAAGAGCAAACCAAATCCAAACCAAGTCAATGACAAGAAAAGAAATCAGAGCATAAATTAATGAAATAGAAACAATGAAAATAATACAAAGACTCGATGAATCCAAGAGTTGGTTCCTTGAGAAGATAAAAAAATATATGTAGACAAACTCTTGCCACAACTAACCAAAACTAAGAAAAAGAGGACCAAAATTAACAGAAACTTTAATGACCAGGGAAACATTACAATAGACAACAAAGAAATTCAGAATATTATAAGAAGTATCTTAAAAACCTGTAGTCCATTAAGCTGAAAAACCTCCAAGAAATTGATAAAATTCTAGATTCAGTCAAACCACCACCAAAATTAAACCAAGGAAAAGTTAATAATTAAACAAGCTCATAACCAATGAAGAGATTGAAATAGTAATAAAAGTCCTTGCAACTCAAAAAGCTCAAAACCAGATTGGTTCACAGAAGAATTCTATAAACATTAAAAGAAGATCCACAGCCAAACCTTCTTAAACAATTTTAAAAAATGGAAATGGGAAGAGCACTCTCAAAGTAGCCATTATTACTCTAATACCAAAACCAAGTAAAGACACACACACACACACACACACACACACACACACACACACACACACACACACGCACGCACGCACGCACACGCACACACACACACACTCACACACATGCACACACAAATAAAGAAAACTAAAAGCCAGTATCCCTGATAAAAATAGACTCAATAATACTTGCAAACTGAACACAGGCACATATCAAAAAGATTATACACCATGGCCAAGATGACTGTATCCATGAAGTATAAGGATAGTTCAACAAGCCATTAAATATAATTAACCACATAAATGGACTTAAAGACAAAAATCACATGATTATCTTAATAGTTGAAAAAATAGAAAAAATTCAACATGTCTTCATGATAAAAGGTACTAGAGAATATATGACTACAGGGAGCATACCTCAACACAGTCACAGCTACAAACAGGAAACCCACAAGCAACATCAATATTACCCAGATAAAACCCTGTGACCTACTACAACAACCTGCCAATAAGACTCACTGGTGCAGTGAGAAAACATTGTGAGAATAACCATTTACCTTTTAAAACTTGATTTAAGACCCACTCCAAGAGATGGAATGCATACCCAGTACAGCTAAAATGACAACAAACCTGGGAGTAGAGAGGTCACGAAACCTAGGGGAAAACCTACTAATATTACTCTGCTAAAGGGATATAGAAATAAAACAAATCCTACTGACATACTGTTATACCCATAGATCAATGAATTGCTTAACCCTCACTGGAGAATTTCTTGCAGTACATTGGAATTAACACAGAGACCCACAACTGGACAATGTGTAGAGAGTGAGACACTTTGGAGCACTCAGCCCTAAACTGACGTCTTTATCAAACCTGTTCTTTTAAGGCTCAAGGATCTAGATAGAAGAAGAGAAAGAGAGATTGCTAGAGTCAGTGGTGGTGGATGATGCCAAGGTAACCATGTCTTCCAGACACAATGGGCCCGATACGAATGTGAACTCACAGAGACAGTGACAGCTCAAGACCTGCATACGTTCAAACAAATCAAGAATCCTAGCACTGAGAAAAAGAAGTTGGCACAAAGTTCCACCCTTTACCAAGAAGTTATTTACAATTGATGCCTGCTGTGAAAGGGAAAATTGGTTATCTCCAATGCAGTGCCACTGGGTATATCAATCACACTCCAGGGCAGCCTCCATGCCCAGCAGGTGGCCAACACAAAACAGATTGCATGGGTTTTTTTGTGCACTTTGTTGTTTTTTGTTTGTTTTTTTTTTTTGGATATTTTTCTCTCATTGAGTTTTTGTTTGTTAGCTTTGATTATCATCTTTTGTTTTTTATTTGAGAGGGAGAGAGAAAACAAGATGTTGGGTGGGTAGGGTGATGGAGGGGATCGGGAGGAGTTGGTGGAAAGGAAAGAATATGATTAAAATATAGTGCATAAAATAAAATGTTAAATAAAAAATTCACAGATATATATCCAAATGAAACTAAGAATTCATTCAAGCTATAAGGCTCTATTCCAGTAGAGACAGAAGTTAAAGTTCTGCTCACAATTGATGCGTTACACAGCAAGGGACTCCAATGTGGGCCTTCTGTCAACTCAGGTATGCTTGGATATCTATATGCTGTGAATGTGTTGCTCTGATTGCTTAATAAATAAAGTGATGATTGGCCAGTAGCCAGGCAGGAAGTATAGGCGGGACAAAGAGAGAGGAGAATTCTGGGAACAGGAGCGCTGAGTTCCAGGAGACACTGCCAGCTGCCACCATGAGAAGCAAGATGTGAAGGCAGAACTAAGAAAAGGTACCAAGCCACGTGGCTAAACATAAGCAAGAATTATGGGTTAATTTAAGATATAAGAACTACATAGCAAGAAGCCTGAGCCATTAGGCCAAATGGTTTAAATAATATAAGCTTCTGTGTGTTTATTTGGGTCTGAGCGGCTGTGGGGCTGGGCAGGACTGGAGAAAACCTCAGCTACACAGGTGTTGACCTCCTCCTAGGCAATGTAGGTCCTCACTCACTGATGTCACTGGGCTCAGGGCAGTGACAAAAAAAGAGTATGTTAACATGTGATGCTGAAAAGACAGGGGAGCCACTCAGTCTGGGCTCAACGGCTCTCTAGACCTAATTAGCCATGTACCTGAGGCATGGTGTTGGGCTTTATTGAAACAATAAATCCTACCTTCTAGAAAAAGGATCTCAGACTGCAGTATCCAGTTCAGGGCCCTGTGGCCACTCTTGTAACCTGGAAATTTCAGGGGAGTTGGTAAATGACATGGAGGTGACCCTGATTCAAGGAGTCACACAAAAGACTGTGCTGGAGAGGAACAGGAAGTTTACCAGATCTGAGTTGAATGTCTATTGGGTTTCCAGCAAGCTCTGCCTAAGCTTGGATTCAGGTACTGTGCTTGGTTAGACCACAGTCCCCACAGACCCTGTACAGTGGCCATTTTGTGCCAACACCTGTGGGAGAAACAGGATATCCAGGAGATGGGGAGTTCACCTGGCTTCACCTTTTGCTTTGCAGAGTTTCCTCTGCCACCCCTCCCTCAACTCCAAATCCTGTCACATGTCCCTGTTGTACCGGTTTCTCAAAACCCCCAGAGACCACCAAGGAACTGGTTTCCAGTGCAAGCACATAAGTGTCCTTTTATTGTCAGGTTTGAAGCTGGGCCACTACCAGGGGTAGAGAGTTTTTATGGGGAAAAACTGCAAACTGGGAATTACATGCTTTGGCAACTTGGGATTGGGTAGAAGGGATATGGGGCAAGGTGATTTTTTTGAAACGATTGGTCTAGACTTTTTGCACAAAACCATATTTGAAGCTATTGGGTTGTACTTTTTGGTAGGGAACTACAACTTGCTGAGCAGGATTATTTGGGCTGCTCAGCAGGATTATCTAGATATCTTCAAGGGCCATAAACCATAGACAGAATGTCTACAGGAGCATACTGCCCTGTTTCTGTTCGAGTTGCCATGGCACATTCCTGAGGCCCTTCCTGGAACTGATTACAGCAGGTGGTCTAAGATGGTGCCCCTACCCTAAGATGGAGTCTGTATTGCCTTCACATTCCAGCAGGAATTCACAAGGGCCATCCAGTGCTTGCTGAATCTAGAGATGATGGAAACGAAGGAGCACTCTTTCTGTATCTAGCTTTTATTTTCATTACTAGTTTGAACAGGAACTTCTCTAAGTGAGAAATTTTTGAGATACTATAGCCACTTATGCTGTGGGATGGTCTTTCTGATGAATATGTATTGCTACCATTGGTTAATGGTAAATAAGCTGCTTTGGCCTATGGCAAGGCAGCCTAGAGGCAGGCGGGAAGTCCAAGCAGAGATACAGAGAGGAGAAAGGCGAGATCAGAGTAGATGCTGAGAGCCACCTGGGGAAGCAAGATGTAATACAACACAGGTAAAGCCAGGAGACATGTGGTGATACGTAGATTAATAGAAATGGGTTAATTTAAGATGTTAGAGCTAGCTAGTAAGAAGCCTGAGCCATAGACCAAACAGTTTGTAATTAATATATAAGCCGCTGAGTAATTATTTTATAAGTGGCTGCAGGACTGTGGGTGGGAGAGATTTGTTCAGACCATGGGCCCAGGCAGGACCGAGAAACTTCCCCCTATACACTTACTCTGAAAGACCCTCTGAGCCATGACCAGCCAAGTCCCTTGGCCTCAAGCCACCCTTGCCTGGATGGGGTTCACACTCCTGCCAGAGCCATTCTGACTGTGAACTAGCATTTATCCCTGGATGGCCAGCCTGAACAGCACCCATGAGAGGTAATACCTTCTTAATCAGGCCATGGACCGTCTCCAGAGATACTCCCACTGGTATCTTGGGATGGTGAAACATCCCAACAGATGCCATGATGATCACATTCAGTTATATTCTGGCCTTCCAGGACTACGAGCTTACCATCAATGATCTGGGCTGTAAGCTCATCAAGAGTGTCATCCCCTTTTTGTTGCCCAATAAACAGAGGGGCAAGAACCAAAGAAAAGCTTTAAAAATGGAGGGAGAAAGAGGAGGGAAGGAGGAAGGGAGAGAGGAAGAGGAGTGTTGGTGGTGTTACAAGATAGAAAGCAAAGAGACGTATACAACCTAGCCTTAAGGAAACATCTAGGATGCTGGTACCCAAAGTAGACCAGATGTCTCCCTGAAAGTTGTCCAGTGAGCATGCTTCTCTATACCTCCAGGCTCTGGCTCCTGGGCAGTCTGTTGCAGATGTACTGGTGTTACAAAGAATTTGGTCGTCGCTACCTAAGCCTCAAGCTAGGTCCAGCCACCCATACTCAAGAAGGTCACTAAAAGAACCAAAATAAAAGTGAAAAGCAGAAAATGGAAATTTATCCAAAGTGGCCACATAGTGAGGAGAGACAAAGACATCTAGTAAATGTTATTGGTTGCTTTTCACCCTTCGATTCTTTGCTCTTTGGGGGGCCTACCACCCAACTCCCATATAGATAAACACAGAGATTTTTCTTACTTATAAATGCCCGGCCTTAGCTTGGCTTTTTTTCTTGCCAGCTTTTCTTAACTTAAATTATCCTGTCTACATTTTGCCTTTGGGCTTTTACCTTTCTCTATTTCTGTATTTCTTTCTTTACTTCTTATTCCATATCTGGCTGTGTGGCTGTATGGCCTTCTTTTTTCACTCCTTGATCCTTATTGCTTCCCAATCCCTCTTTTCTCCTTCTGTATATTCTCTCTTCCTGCCAGCCCTGCCTATACTTTCTCCTACCTTGCTATTGATTGTTCAGCTCTTTATTAGATCAATCAGATGTTTTAAACAGGCAAAGTAACACAGCTTCCCAGAGTTAAACAAATGCAATATAAAAGAATGCAACATATCTTAGCATCATTAAACAAATGCTTCACAACATAAATGAATGTAACACATCTTAAAGTAATATTCCACAATGAGTGAACACCTCAAGTCTGTCTTCAGGGTTCTTTTTAAATAAAGGGTCAAGGATATGCACACCTAAGCAATTCCCACCAAAATGTGTTCCAGCCTACCATTGACCCATCATTGTCTGGGCTTCAGTCTCATGCTGTAAGGTGGGATGACAAGTTATTAGGACTGGGTGAAATGTATTTCTGGAAGATAAGTTTCCCCCCCTCTTGCTGCTGGCTTGTCTTTCTCCCAGTATGAGATATCTTGAAATTCACATTTCTTTGCAGTTCATTGTTTCAATAATCTGATAGACTAAGGTTAGAACTCAGTTAGTGCCCCCTATAGACATGCTTAAGAACCATTTTTTTTTATAATCTCATGGCTTTTTAGTTGCTTTTGGAAGGGCTGGCATAAATAATTCCTCTTCATTGGCTTGACACAGTGTCTCATCATGAATCCTAGGCTTGCCTCAAGCTTAAGATCCCCCTATTTCAGCTTTGCAAGTGCTGAGATTACAAGAGCTACATGCTCTGTTTCATCCCATTTAAGTTCTGACAACTCTCCCCCTTGTTTCTGAATAATATTGTTTGAAGGCATTTCAGATTAATAGTTCAGTTATAAGCCTTTACAAATATACAACTGGTAGTTTGTTATCTTTTGTCCCATGATGCCAGGAAAAGACTCTTCCTAACTGGTCCAATTTGATACCACATTGAGGAAGGAAGGTGTGACAGCTAATCTTGGTTTTCAACTTGACTGCTTCTAGAATTAACTGAAACTCAAGCAGCTGGGCACACTAGTGAGGGAGTTCTCTTGTTTGGATTATTTAAAGTGGAAAACTTACCATAAGTCCAAATCATTGGAGATCAGAAGACCCTTCCAAAATCTGGGCCACACCTTCTGGTGGCAGCCCAGATAAAAGGACATGGAAGAAGGAAGCGTTTGCTTTTTGTCTGTTTGCCCTCAGTTTGGCTAAGAAGTTCACCTATCCTGTTCCTGAGACTCCCCTTTCTGATGTTAGTACCTACTTCTTCAGGATTCAAACTTAGACTGAAAACCAGAATCTCTCTAGGACTTCATGGGACTCCAGCACTAGATTGGGACTCCTGAGACATCTAGTGTCTCATGGACTGAATTAAAATCAGATCCTTGGCATTTCTATCATGAGACAGCCATTATAAGACTACTCAGACAACAGCCTGTAAGCCACTAATAATATCATATGTGTGTGTGTCTGATATATACATGTCTAATATGTATATCTAATATATATCATATATTTCTAATAAATGTCATATATTTTATTATATTTGTCATTTCCGTTTTGTTACATTCCTTTGAACACCTTGATTAGTACAGGAAGTAAGCAATAGATGTCAAGAAGTTAGTGCCAGTAAACTCTTTAGGTCCAATTTAAGCAAGTGAGGTATAGAAGAAGTGGTTCTTAGGTCAAGTATACTTGAAGTCCATTCTTCTTGACCTTTATGTAATGTTAGAAGTGTTACTCAGGCTCCCTTGTCAGAGCTGTACTTCTGTAGAATGTTAATGGATAGTTTAGTTATGAGCCTTTACAAAAACACAACTATCAAGTAAGAGGCAATAGTTAGCTATAAGGCATCACACACACATACACACACACACACAAAAGCAAGAGTAATACTATTTTGAAAATCTAGTAATTGTGTACAGATTTACAAATATTCAAAATTTATCTGTCTTCAGAAGGCTTATGTAGTTAGAGGCAGCTATACACAGAGTAGCAGCAGCAATCAGTGGCACAGAACTATATAGAAGCTACTTCTAAAACAAAAGTTAACAACTTTGGTTTAGATACACAGCTATACGTGTTTCTTATCACAGATAAAAAAGGCATTAACTGCACTAAAATAAATTTAAAATAGTTGCTTATAAAGCAAGCTATCATTTAAAAGACTTCAATGGTAACTGACCCGTAAATGATCTTTGACTTTAAGACAATTCCTCAAGTAGCAGAATACATGAAACAAACTTTTAAAATAAGTCATAAAAATCTTGCTTATTTTCATCATAAAGATCTAAACAATTTCTTTAAGAATGTTTTGTTGCTTTAGAAATAGAAATTAGGTTCTATTTCTGCTATACATATCAAACATCAACAGCTTTGAAATAGACAGACAGATATTGTAGAAGGGGCCGAGAGATTATAAGAGCCAAGAGGATCAGGGAGTTTACTTTGTGATTGTATCTCTTAGTAATGTCAGAAGTCACACCCACAAAAATCTCACCAATATGACCACCTAAACATTAGTTGGACAACAAAAAATGACTTGCCAAGGTGGACAAGGGAAAGCCCACAAGGCCTCAACCCTATAAACACACACACACACACACACACACACACACACACACACACACACACACACAAACCAAAAAAAAAAAAAGAAAAAGAAAAAAGAAAAACAAAGAAACACACAAACAACTGAGGATTTCTGAGAGTGGGAGAATTAGACTTCTCCAGGGAAAAGCACACCAATTAGTTATCTAATACCAAATAGTGCTGAAAACATACATACATACAAGTAACACTATACATACTGAACAGGCTATACTTAAAAATATATATGTATGTACATGTATATGTATATACACATACAACAGCAATTAATGAAATAAGTCTACAAATTTAAAAGAGAGCAAAGAGAGGTAAATGGTAGAGTTTGGAAGGGGGAAATGATATAATTATATTATAATCTCAAGAATATAAGAACTTTTAAATGATCTGTATTTTAAAGATGATAACCAGATGAAGTTCATAATGGAATGACAGTTTTACATGGTTTGGACAAATTAAAACTTGAAAATCTGAGCCGGGCAGTGGTGGCGCATGCCTTTAATCCCAGCACTCCGGAGGCAGAGGCAGGCGGATCTTTGTGAGTTCGAGGCCAGCCTGGTCTACAGGGCGAGATCCAGGAACGGCGCAAAGCTACACAGAGAAACCCTGTCTCGAAAAACAAAAATCAAAACAAAACAAAACAAACAAAAAAAAAAAACTTGAAAATCTGTATAATTAGTTACTCTGTATTTCCTAAGTCATACATATATTGAGATGAGAACTCATGACACATAAGGGCTACCACTTTTTCAAAGCAGTTAACATTCCGAGTATAGTATTTCAGAATGTTGAAATATTGAGAGTCTTGGGGAAGAGTGATCAGAACGAGAGAGCATAAAACACAGAGAAGGCATCTACAGAAAGTGCATTTTACTAGAAAACTTGTTAGATTTGAAGGTCATTCAGGCCAAGGTCACATGTGCTTACCTGTAGCTAGCTAGCTAACTCTCCTCCTCCTCCTCCTCCTCCTCCTCCTCCTCCTCCTCCTCCTCCTCCTCTTCTTCTTCTCTCTCTCTCTCTCTCTCTCTCTCTCTCTCTCTCTCTCTCTCTCTCTCTCATAGTTGTTGTAAAAGAATGTGGGAGCATCCTACTGAGAGTTTGCCTGTGAGTCTCTGATCTCTACTATCCAAAAGCAGCTTCCTGTAAACGTAAGCAATCAAGAACACATCTCACATACTGGACATACATTAACTATGTTTTGTTTCTTCCACTTTTAGTATGAGCTACATATAATAGCTCATCGACTATCACAACAAGCACAATCATGACAGACAGAATAAGACAGCACCACAGTTTAAATATGCAAACAATAAATATAAAATAAAATGAATATAAAAACTGTGAGTATTAGCCTTAACAATCCAATGAACGTAAACTATAACTCAATGTTACTCTTTTGGGAATGATATTACTTTTATCCTAATTATTTTACAATGTATATTTATATAAAATTGTTTTTCCCCTTCCTTAATAGATTTTTATGGCAAAACTTGTCTTTTTGAGTTCTTTAATTTTTTTTTTAAAGAAATCTAACTATAAAAGGTATATTCATTGGATTTTGGATACTGACCAAAATGCCACTGCCTGTCTGACACTGGGCATTTTTTATTATTTTATTATAGTAGAAAAAACTAAAATTATAGAAAACAAATGAATTTCTAAGGAGGAAGATATGTCTTTTCAGGAAGCAAGTAGCTAAACATTGAAATTCAAAGTATCAAATCCCTGCGGGCTCACCTAGTGATGTAATCATTACCATTATTTACTTGTGAATCAATCTTTCCTCACTCTGGGATTTGATTTTCTGGAGAGAGCTTTCCTTTACTTCTGGTATTACTTGATACCAATGAGAGATTTTTCCCTGCCTGAAAAACTCCAGAAGACACAGGGCAAATCCTGTACCCTTCAGATAGCATTCACCAGAAAACATGAACTTATCTAAGAATGGAGCATTTTCATCTTTTGTCCCATAAAATCCCACAAGACCAACTCCAAGTTAAAAAGCAAGGACTGCCTTTCTGGGTAGTATGTGTTTCTACTCCATTTGCCCAAGCCCAAGACGAGATTTGACTCTCACCTCTGCCAAGTCCTGTCCCCCAGATAGTTTTGGTAGTGGTGGCAAGCAGTAGAACCTCCAGACCCTGGCAACATGCCTGCTTTACACCTGTTTTTCAGACTAAATGGGTGGTCCTCAAGCTTCCTTCTGATCTCTCTTTCCAAACTTCCATGAGAGGGAAACTAAGAATCAAGGAAAAGGATCCCTGGAAATACATTAACATTAAAATAGGTTGTTTACAACACATCTCCAGCAGCTATTTCAAAGCAAAAGTTAATTCATCTCAACATTGTCAATGTATGTACATTTTAAACTGATCAAATATATGTTTATAGTTTCTCTATATAAGTTACTCCTGAAAATAATCTTTTAATTTTGCATTTTAAGTTTGTCTAAAAGAAGCAGTTTAGGTGTTTTTGGATCATAAAACAAACAGATACTTTATTTGTCTTGCTTATTTCTTTGTTTTTTAAATTGAAAAAAGATTCTTCTCTCATACAATACATCCTGACCACAGTTTCCCCCTCCTCCCAGCTACACCCCACTTCCCTACTCTCCCTCTGTCTCATCTTCAGAAAAGAACATGCCTCCAAGAAACTACAGCCAAACAGAACAAAACAAGATACAATAAGACAAGGCAAAGCCATCATATAGAGGCTGGACAAAGCAACCCAATAGGAGGAAAAGAGTCCCAAGAGAAGGCAAAAGAGTCAAAGACACACCTGCTCCCACTGTTAGGAGTCCCACAAAACACTAAGCTAACAACCATAACATACATGCAGAGGACCTGGTGCAGACATGTAGGTCCCATGCTTGCCGCTTCAGTCTCTGTGAGCCCATGTGAACCCTCCTTAGTTGATTCAGTGGGTCATGGTGTCCTCCATTCCCTCTGATTCCTACAATCTTTCCTCCCCTTTTTCCATGGGCTTCCCCAAGCTCCCACAGAATGGACTCAATATAAACCTCCAATTTAGACTCTTTCTTCTTATTTGTAAGCACTAGACCCTAGTCATCTTTAGAAGTAAGCTTAAATGAACATTTCAACTAGAATTTTAGATAAGTACACAAGAGATAAAGTCAAAAAAACATTTTGTTATTTTCTTGAACTTTCTGAATCCTTGAATTTTAGCTTAAAAAAAGGACACAAAGCCAGGAGTAGTGATAGGCACCTTTAATCTGAGCACTCTGGGTAGTGCACATCAGAGGCAGATGGATAGCTGTGAGTTGGAGGGTACCCTGATCTACAGAGATAGTTCCAGGCCAGCCAGGTTTACATAGTGAGAACAACAATAAAAAAGACACAGAAAACATGGAAATAGTTGCTCTTATGTAGTCCAAGTGATCCTAAACACATTTGTACATACAAACATTTGTTTGAAGGCATGCCAATAACGATTATTAGTGTGAAATGATTTTTTTAAATGCAAAACTGAAGTGGTCAAAGTTTTCTCTCCAGAAGATCCAGGGATGTAAAGTTTTGTTCTGTTACTGTCTTAGATTATCCTAAACTATGTAAGACTTATCAGCCACTATTCTCTTTAGAGGCTACCAAAGTAGTAAAGACAATATTTTTTGTGGTCACATAAACCACAGCAGATCTCCTCAACTCTTTTGTCTCTCTGTTCCAAATAGCTCAGTAGAACTCAAAAGAGTTTCCAAACAGACAAGGTCTGTCCTACAAATGGCATCATTGTCAGATCATAGACTTTTCACTTTTAAAACACTCTCCCTCTAAAAGGTTGGACATCTTAGCTTGAAGAAATCAGCCACATTCCCTCCTTTGACAGGATCCTTTTATAATGATTAAAATGCACAAGTAACAGTAGATAAAAAAGAAAAATCCAAGACAAAGGAAACTTCATCATGTCTCCCTGAAGCCTCCAACTGCTGGAATGGGAGAGCAGTGTCTTCCTATTTTGGCAGCCTCTGACTTTGAGTTATATTAATTTTCCCAACACCTTTGAGAGCTCATTCCCTCCCTCTCCCACCAACATGATCAGCATGTTTCTTTATTAAGCAATTTCAATAGCAGCAACAGCAACAACAAAAATATCTCTCACCTTAAGGGCTTAAAGGTAATAAATAAAAGATTGTTTATTCTGGACTCACATTTGAGTGATCATGGCCACAGAACACAGATTTAGTTTACAGCAAATTCCATGTTCTAATGTGGAAGCAGTTTCATGAAGTTTTATAATTTTACAGATCAGAGAAAGCCATAAACCAAGACAAATTTAACACTGGAAAGTTGTTGTGGAATAATCTTTTTGTACACTGTGAAGATGTATCATCCTGATTGGCTTAATAAAAAGCTGAATGACCAATAGCTAGGCAAGATTTTTCAGGCACAAAGGATGCTGGGAAGAAGGTGAGAGTCTCCAGGCAGATGGAGAGGAAGCAGCATGGGAAGTACAGAGTAAAGGTAATGAAGCCACAAGACACAAATTAGATTGATTTTTTAAAAAACAGGTTAAAATAAGTTAGAACAGCTAGTTAGTAACAAGGCTAAGCTATCAGCCAAGTTTTTATAATTAACATAAGTTTCCATGTCATTATTGGGGAGTGGGCAGTCCTGATGAAAAAGTCTGACTACAGGGAATATGAAAGGAGATTACAGTAATGGGGGAAGCTTTTCTATAGGCCTCAGATGGTATCTGATGACATTCTTAGCTTCAGGCTTGGTGGAAGCTAGAGGACTGCTAGGTTAATAAATTAAAAGGGGTTGAATCTATTGGTCTCAGGATGTTAGTTTGGACAACAGAGGTGGGCAGGAATGACTTCAATGAACTAAAGCTAGCCTGAGAGAAGGTACTTAGCCTCTGGCCCAGCAACATTCCAAAGCTGCCATCAGTGCAGGTCTAACCAATCAGTCTTTCAGACACAGATTCTTTCCAGGGACTCTTATTGACACATGATACTCCAGCATGCTCCAACCATGAAAGACAATGCCAATCACAAATGACATTCACACCAATTGTTCAAAACAACCCTAAATTGTTCATAGGGGTCCAAAGACAAACAGGAAAGCAAAGCCTCTGTATTCAGATTGTTCCAAGAATACCCTCATAAAGTCCAAACTTAGGAAACAGCTGATGTCTGCTGCACTGGAACTACAGGAAGGTGGTTTCTGAAGTAAAATGAGTCCAGTAACTATTGGGAATTTCCACCTTTACACCATCAGTCAGCAGACACTCCCCAAATATGTCTTCATGATCGCTATCTTGTTATGAACTTGAGAGTCAGGTCCCAAGTGCCCCAAGTCAGGTCAAAGCCACCCATTCTCAATAAGTCCATGAAGGGAGCAAAATTAAAAGTGGAAAGCAATAAATGGAGATTTATTCAATATAGCCACATTGAGAAGAGAGAAAAAGAGATCAGTGAACCCCTCTATTCTCTCTTTGGATTCATGACGTGAGACTAAAATTTAATTAGAGGGCCAAGGATATGCACATCTAAACAGACCCCATCAAAGTGTGGTCCTGCTCAGCATTAACTCATCTTTGGGCTTCGGACTCATTCTGTAAGTTACTAGGACTGTGTGAAATCTCTTTGTAGAAGACATGTTCTCTTCTGGCTGCTGCATTTTCCTTCTCCAAGCATGAAATTTCTAGGGAAATTCTCATTTCTTTGAGGTCTGTTGTTGAATAGTCTGATACTCAGATAGACAGATGCAAGAGTCTGTAGGATATCTTCATTTCTGCCAGGCCTATTACACTGGTACACCCTGACCTAGCCCCAGGCCACTCCACACTACAGCAAGTGTAGCCTGAAAAAGAACTGGATCATAACTTTTTGACAGGTTCTGAGGACTCTCAAGAGTCAAGAAAGTGATGACTGTGATGGAGTAGGTTTGGGCTCGGGGGAGGGACAGTGTTAAAAGTCTCTTGCTTGTGAACAAGGGAGCTGTGATCCACCCATAGCTGCAGATCACATTCCAGCAAGAACCCACATCAGTGCTGCCACTGGATCTATAGTGAACATGTTAGGTCTCAGGCAGTTCATATGCCCAGAAATGACAGTCTTGACTCAATTAAAGCTGAACTACAGAAGGAATTCTGGTGGTTAAAGGCCACCATTCCTCAGGAACAGGCTTTCTGTCCTCCAAAATGAGTCATGTTCCTTGCCTCTGGCAGAAGGGACAAATGGTTCTTAGTGACATATGCCTATGGCTGTAATATCAAAGCCCATGCTAGCCTCCAGGTTTCTATTCACAAGTACCCATTATATATTTCAAAGCCCACATGATAGCATCCTGGCCCTACTTACCTCCTTAGGCTTTTCTCTTCCCTTCCCTAAACTCCCTGGCCTGATCCTCTTCACTGGCTTCCCGCCTCCTTATATCCTGCTGTTGTCTTGCTGTTCCCTCTTGCTGTCTTGATATTCTCTCCTCCTCCCTGCCCCTTTCTCTTTTGCTAGTCTCTGCTGTCTCATTGTCTCTACTGTTCTCTGCTATACCAGCTTCCCTAACCCTGGCCATGTCCAGTCTGTTTTTTTTTTTTTTCTTTCTGCTCTGAACTCTTCCAGATACCTCTGGCTGTTCTCTCTCTTATCCACAATAAAAACTATCCCCTAGTGGAACAGCCATGTCTGCAGTTTCTTTACTATACCCCTTTGCATATAGGGTAGAAAAGAATTGTCACTCTCCTGAGCTTCCCTATATTGATACTGAGAAAGCCCTAGGTTCCTATAGGTAACTATGCAGAGTCAAGGCATCATGAAAAAAAAAAATGGATGCCTTGGAGCTTAATACTTGGGCTGTGGCAGCCTGCACTACTCTTCAGCCTGCCCATTTTCTCCTCCTCCTTCTTTTCCGTCTGATTTTCTTCCTCCTTTCAGGACCAGGTTAATTTGGGTGTTCTGCCTGATGCAAATGATAGCCCTACTCAATTGACAAAAGCTCCATCCTCCCCTCCACCATTTCTCACCTCTCCACACCTCCTTCCCCTGAACCTTTGCCTTCAAACCTCCTTCCTCTTGAAGGGCATCCCAGACACCAATGTATATAGACACCTTTCCGCTGTTTCCTCCTCTTTCCTCCCTCTTCCCTCCTCCAGGCCTTTCCCATGCATCTGAACTTCTGATCTGGCAACCATCCTCAGGTTCTTGTGTAACAGACAGACATAATTCCTCTCTCTGAAATGATTATTTTGAGATTAGCATCCCCAGGCAATAGCAGGAACTTCTTCTCATTTCCATAAGTAAGTTGTTGCATGTTGTACACAGTGGCTGCAAATGAATACCAGTCTCCTCCGCCTGTCTATACTGAGTCCTCTGCTTTACAACAGATTTCTATCATCTGTCTGTTCCTGCTCACATTTAAGATCCCTGGTGGTCAACAACAGAAAGCCTCTCCTCCACCCCCCAACCCCCACAAGTGCTTCTCCTCCTTGACTCCTTTCTGGCCTGAATAATTTGCTTCCAAGGTAGCAGGCAGTACCTGTCCAATACTACCATCCTATTTCATCACAAATCTAGAGACTGTGAATACCACCACTCTCCCACTTTCCACCTGTCTCTGCCCAAATCCTTACCAAGTTTCACATGCAGTCAGTTTGGGAGGCAATTTCAGTTTGCAACCGTACTGAATTGTCCCTGAGCCTACCCCTGAGATGCTAAGTGGGCATCAATCTGTGACATTGAATAAATGTCTTAGCCTCTGTCACATTCTGTAGTATGTATTTAATTCTTGAACTTGATCATATTACTTTAATACATACATATATACATACATATGCATACACATGCTCTGAGAAGGACCTCAGATGATTGGGTTAGAGTCTAATATGCAGGGGAAAATTAGAGTTATCTGTAAGTTGTGCAAGCACTTGACTCAGATCCTCCAATGGCAGAGTTAGAGTTCCAGATGTGGGGCAAGTAAATACTCAGTATGAGTCCTCAGATGGCAAGGTTAGAGCCCCAGATGGAGAAGGGGAAGAGAAAGCTGTAAGATGAGCAAGTTGGCTCTTGTCCTCAGATCATGGCATGAGAGAGAGGGGCAAAGCAGGGCTGCCTGTGAAATGGGGAAGTGACTAGGCACAGATTATCAGATGGTACAAACTGGCTGGATTAAAGTCCCACAGACATGGTCATGGGAGGGCTGACTGTGAGGTGTGGTTGATATATTGTGCACCCAAATAAACTTAGCTGAAGGTCAGAGAACAGAACAGCCACTATATTAAACATAGAAGTTAGGCAATCATAACACATGCCTTTAATCTTAGCATTCCAGAGGCAGAGATCCATCTGGATGTCCATGACTTCAAGGCCATACTGGAAACAGAGCCAGGCATGGTGACACATACCTTTAATCCCAGCACTTGAGATCTCATGTCTTGCTTGGAAAAGACATGTCTTTAATCCCAGGAAGTGATGGCAGGAAGCAAAAAGGTATATAAGGCATGAGGACCAGGAACTAGAGGCCTTTTAGGCCTTTTAAACTTTTAGGCTTTTGAGCGGCAGTTCAGCTGAGATCCATTTGGATGAGGACTCAGAGGCTTCCAGTTTGAGGAAACAAGATCAGCTGAGAAGTAGGCAAGGTGAGGTTAGATGTAGCTTGTTCTGCTTCTCTGATCTTTCAGCATTCACCCCAATACCTGGCTCTGGGTTGGTTTTTATTAATAAGACCATTTAAGATTCATGTTACAGTGAGGTGAGCAGGCATTTGGTATAGGTCCTTAGATTGTAGGGTTGGAATGTTATAAAAAGGGAGAAAGGAGTGGTGTTAACTGTGGATAAGCAACTAGCTTGGTGCACATCTTTGGATGTGGGGTAGGATCCCAGATGGGAAGGACAGGCAGGGATGATTGTAGGACAAATGGGCACATGGCAGGGATCCTCAGCCAGGTTTTGAGTATCAGAAGAAAGAGGAAGAGTGGGCTACCTGTAGGATGGGCAAATGATTGGGCACAGGTCCTTAGATAGCCAAAGTTAGACAGGAAGAAGGAGAAAAGGAATGATGGCTGTGGATGAGCAGATGATCCAGAGCAGGGTCTCAGGGAGCCACTTAAACCTCAGAAGGAAGCAGACTGGATGATGATCTGTGTGTTCAGCAAGCTACCTCAGTGTAGGTCCTCAAATAGTGGAAGCAGATCTCCAAATGTGAAGTGAAGGAAGTTGGGGATGACTTTGGGGTGAACATGTACTTGGCCTGAGTTCTCAGAAAAGAAGGCCATGTGGCTAGAGACAGGTCATCAGATGTCAGTGTTAAAATTCAAGAAGGAATGGGAACAGAGCATTCCCTGTGGGGCAAGCATACACTAAGTGCAAATCCTCAGAGTGCCACATTAGAGTTCCAGAAAGAGAGGGAAGGGAGATTTAGCTGTGGGATGAGTACATGGCTTGCCTACATCCTCAAATGGTAGATTTGCAGTTTCAATTGAAGAAGGAAGGAAGGCAGGGAAACCTGTGTGGAGACTAGTCACTCACTCGGTACTTAGAGGGCAGGGTTAGAATCCCAGAGGGAGGAGTAGCTTTGGGATGAGCCAATGGTCATCAGATAGCAGGGTCAGAGTCCTGGAAGGAGTTACTTTTGGAGTGACCAACCATTTAGTCTGCTTTTGTGTTCTGAAAATATTCTTGAAGTTACCTTCCATATTATGATTTGATTTCCTGAAATACACATTTTCTTTCTCCCTTCTTAACTCAAATTCATATACTATGCTAGTTATTTTTTTTTGTCAACTTGACAAGTCAAGGTCATCAGACAAGAAGTAACTTCAATTGAAAAAAAAAAATGCTTCCTTCAGATTGGCCTGTAGGCAAGTCTGTCGGGCATTTTCTTGATTAATAGTTAATGTGGGAGGGCCCAACCCCCTCCCTATGGTTAATGCCATCCCTGGGAAGATAGTCTTCAATGGTATAAGAAAACAAACTGAGCAAGCCATGGAGAGTGTAAGGCAGTAACCAATCTTCCTCCATGACTTCTGTTTGGGTTCCTGCCTCCAGGTCCCTGACATTGCTCAGTGATAGGCTATAAGCAGTAAGATGAAATAAGCCCTTTCTTCTGAAAGTTGCTTTTGGTCATGAATGTTATCACAGCAATAATAAGCAAGTTAAGACACATACATATTTTATATGGCGTTAATGTACTGTTAGACATTTTTAACTCTTTCCACATCCAGCTATATTTTTTGTATCAGTTGATTATGTTAAAATCAATAGATTCTCTGTTAACACCCAGTTATTCCATGTACACTGAATGTTTGGAAAATATCTTGATGATTACCTACAAAAAGGTGTTTCTGTCAACCTTAAAATCGTCTATCTCTCTCATCACATACAATGTATTTCCTGTAATAATTGAATAAAGCTAGACAGGAAGGAGGCTGATTATCCCACTAATTGGATAATATTCAGAAAACTATTTAATCTCTTTCATTTATTATGACTTCAGTACCTATAAAATCTCTGAAAACAACATTGCACTATGATTAAAAATAGTCTATAATGCCTTTGATAAATTAATTATGGCCCCAAATTTGCATTAGATTCCATCAGCCTTTGAATAACTAAATATGATCAAGGATCAAAAGACATGGTGTCATTTGCACTATTCTATGGCTACATTAACCTTGTATATTTCAACTCTAGTTTTAAAAAATATTTGTAAACTCAAGCAGGAGCTAGATCAAGAGTTGGGGAAGCAGTTCAGTGTAAAACATTTGTTCAGTATGTGCAAGGATCTGGTTCAGTTTTCAATACTGCAAAAAAAAAAAGCAACATGATTTTAGCTACTAAATACTGTAGATTTGGAATTTTTCTTCAAAATATCACCACTTATTTTTATATTTAAGTAAAGAAGTTAGGAAGAAGTTCATTTTAAAAATTTAAATGACATTATTAGTAAGAAACTCATGATGTATGTTAAATTTCACAGGAATCAACTTAGAGGAAATGGAAATCTAATGAAGTATATTAAGTTAAGAGCTGGGTATATAAAGGACTCAAAGAGCTCAGGAATTGCTAAGTATATTTTCAAATGACAATAAATTAATTACATTTGAATTTTTTATACGTCAACTGTTTTGCCACAGTCAAATATCGATTCAATTGAGACAAGAAACAAATCATTTTATCCATCCCTAATTTCATTATGTCCTTGTTCTTAATGATCATTGTCAGCGATTACAGCCATGCAAAGAAAGCACATGTTATTTTCTTTTAACTGTGTGCATAGTTTATAGAATGATTATGTAATCGATGTCAATTAACAGCACTGATGCTTGCACATCGTTAATGTCACACCCTTTTCTTTGTCATTGCCTTTAACTATAACACTGTGAGATGAACGCCCTTCTTCTCATCTTCTTATACTAATGCATGCTATTAAAAGTGGAAAGAAATGCTATATTTATCTTGATATATGTTAAAAAATAATGAAGAAGATAATTATCAAGCTTGCACTGCAATTTCATGGCACTTCTGTCAGTTTCAAAGTGCTCAATCTGCATTCTTTTAGTTCATAGTGCCTAAAAAAAGAATTAGTGGCTGAAATACAGTCATTTAATTAATTTTTGACTATTATTACTTTCATTGCTATCCTTTTGGTACAGGCTGTGTGTTGGTAAATTTAAAAATTGAAAAAATGGAAAACTATAAAATGAATCCATTCATTTTTTTTAGTTTATCTGACTATTTAACCCCTAAGTATTGAATGTCAGAGGTTCATAAATATCACAAAATGAAAAATATTGAATGTATACTTAATTATATGCTACACGGTCACTTTTCTGAGTGCTGTAACAAATAATCTGACAGAAGCCACTTAAGGAAGAAAATTTTTACTTTGCCTCACAGCTTCAGAGGGTTCAATCCATCATAGTAAGGAAGGCATGGCAGCTGCTGTGGTATAGTCCATGGTAAAGAAGGATGCAGTATGACTTGACCATTTCTTGATCAATCCAGAAGCAGAAAACAATGAGACAAGACCTAGAGCAGGGCTTACCCTTAAAAAGCCTCATCCCAGTGACCCACCTCTGCCAGTTTGCCTTTTCCAGGGAAAATAGTGAACCAGAAATAACATCACATCCCTGGAGGGATTCCTGAAACTAATGTTAGCATCAAGGAGTTAAAAGATTCAGGGTGGTGGTTTCCACCACATCTACTGTTAATTCTCCTATTTAGCCTGCTCAGAAAAAAAAAAAAAAAAAAAAAAGGATATTGTAGAATGACAGTTGTCTATGCAAACTTAATCAAGTAGTGGCTTTAATTGCAGTTCCTGGAGCAGCTATGGTTTCCTTATGTGAGCAAATTAACATATCTTCTGGTACCTAGTTTGCGGCTATTGATCTAACAAATGCTTTTTATCTCAATACCTGTCCATAAGGACCAACAGTAGCCATTTGATTTCATCTGGCAAGGTCATCGTATATGTTTACCATTCTACCTCAAAAGTATATTCATTCTCTAGCCCTGCATCAAAACTTGTTTCAAAGAGGTCCTGATAACCTGTCTTTTCTACAAAATATCACACTGGTCCATTATATTGATGACATTATGCTGACTGGAGCTACTGACAAAGAGGTAGCAACCAGTCTGTGCTCTGGACTTTCTATGCATCAGGGTGTTAAAAAATGGGACTGGGTCTCAAGAAAATGACTGTACAAGCCAACGTATTCAAGTAAGGCAAAAAGTTTTCCTTTTTCAGGAGAGTGCACAGTCATGCCAAGTCAAGCACTCAAGTACACCCATTAGGAGTTTCTCTGAGTTTTTATTACTAATGCAAAGAGGTCCTGTGCTTCACTCTGAGTGGTCAGAGCTTGACTTCATTCTTATGTTGTTGGATAATTCAAAACAGCTCTGCTGATAAGCAAAATGCATCTTTGGAGAACAGGATAAAGCCTTGAGCACATACTTTGATCTTTGAAAAATGCTGACAGTAGGAAGGATTTTTTTCTCCAGATGGTGTCTTTATAAATTTCTTCAAAGATAGAACTTCCTTTACTTCATTTAACCCATTGATGGAAAAGACAATATATTTCACTTGCACTTCACACAAAAGAATGTGAAATGAATCCAACCAAAATTCCAGGGCTTTTGGACTCAGTGAATTTTTTATGAATTTAGTGGTGTAGAGAATTCAAAAATATTTGTACTAAGGTAAAAGTCAAGTTGTTGTACTTGGCCCCTTCAACCACAAAGAAATAAACAATGTTTAGGGGGCCTATTTGAATTTTGGAGACAGCACATTCCTAACTTGGATCAAGTGATTTGGAAAGCTTCTAGCATTGAGTAGGACTTAGAACAGAAGAAAGTTCTTCAACAGATCCAGGCTTCCCTGTAGGCTGCTCTACCACTTGGGCTATATGACCCATCAGATATGACAGTATTTAAGGGGTCAATAACAGATAGAGAAACTATTTGGAGTCTCTGGCAGTTCCCTATAGATGAATCCTAGTGGAGACTCTTGGGGCTTTGGATCAAGGCTCTGCCATCATCTTCAAATAACTATTTCTACTCCTGTTACAACGACCCTGCACCCAAGAATACATCTATGACCTCATGGGTTGTTCCCAATGATCAGTAGGCTGAAGAAAAGAAGATTCATTTACTGAGGGCTCACTTCTTGATGATGCCTACATAGTATGCAGAACCATCAGTAAATAAAGCTCTCTTCTGAGACAACCCTGAAGGTCTATAGTGGGCAGAATTTCATGCAGTAGTTGGAAGGAGAAATTAGTAGTTATGTGATTACATGCCTGTGGTAGTTTGGATGAGAATGCTTTTCATAAGCTCTACATTTGAATACCTGGTCCCCAGTTGTTGGAATGGTTTGGGAAGAATTAGGAGATTTGGCCTTGTTAGGCTCTGAGGTTTTATAAAGCCCATGCCATTCTCTCTCTCTCTCTCTCTCTCTCTCTCTCTCTCTCTCTCTCTCTCTCTCTCTCTCTCTCTCTCTCTCTCTCATATCAAGATGTAAGCTCTTAGCTACTACTCCAGTGCCATGTCTTCTTTCCTACTGGCATACTCTCTCTCAAGATAGTTTTGGACCTCTAACCATCTGGATCCATGAGCTCCAACTTAATAAGATGTCTTGATCATATTGTCTTAGCACAGCAATAGAAAAGTAGCTAAAGCAGAACTCGGTTCTAGGAAGTGGACTATAGACCACATATCAAGAAATGAACCGAGATTCAACATATTTAGGAAAGTTTAAACAACATCCTGCATATTACCTGACCACATATGAATAAAGTTATAAATCAACAATAATAGAAATGACATAAAGTACACAAATGCATGGAAACTATCACACTACTGAATCAAAATTGGATGAAGGCAGAAATCAAGAAGGTAATTTAAAGATTTCTAGAATTAAATGAAAACATAAGACCAAAACCTATGGGACACAACAAAAGCAGTCCTAAAGAGATCATTTGTAACACTATGTGCCCACAGAAAAATACTTGAGAGATCTTAAGTTAATAACTTAACAATGTACCCTTAAAGGCCTTAAAAGAACAATAACAGCAATCAACATCTTTTAAAAAGTAGGCAAAAAGAGATAATTAAAATCAAGTCTCACATTCATGAAATAGAAATGGAAAAAAACATGAATAAATGAAATTAAGAGTTGGCTCTTTGAGAAGATTAACAAACATTTAGCAAAAATAGCCAAAATAAAGATAGAGACTACTCAAATCAATAAAATTAGAGATGAAAGGGAGACAGTACAAAAGATATCAAGGAAGTTCAAAGAATCGTAAAGACTTATTTTGAAAGTCAGTCCACAAAAGTGGAAAACCTGAAAGAAATGGATGAATTTCTAGATATATAAATACATTTATATTTATCTTTTGAAGACAACAAAGAGGCCTTGAGTGGAGGTGTGTGTTGCTAAAGTCTTGCAGCAGGTGGAGACAGGACCTGAAGGAGCAGCCACCATCACCAAAATCCCAAGAATCCAGCAAGGACACCGTAGCTACCAAGGGTCTAATTGAACTGTGTACTACTCACTGGTCAACATCCTGGAATCGGATATTAATAAATAGCATACATGGTTAAAATAAAATATAAAAGTGTGTTGATTGAGGTGAAAGTAAAAGTGTGATAAATTGTTGGACAAATTGGGAAATCATTTTAAATAAACATCACATCATTACACAGGAAAAAAAAAAACACTAAAGTTAAATCAAGATTAAGTAAATAGCTCTTTCTGTCTCTAGTTACCGCAGGGAGAGGAGTTGCTGCAATGTCTGTGTACCTGCAGAGGATGGTTGTTCGGAACTGCTTCAGATTCCTGATCAAGACGAATAAGCAGCCATACATCACATATCCCAATAATCTAAAGGCCTTCAACTCCTTCTACTACAACCGGCTGATTCACCTTAAAACTGTGGGGATGGAGCCTGTGGCCAACCGCAAAGGGGTAATGCTGGTCATGAAACACAGATCCAGTCAGCAAAAACCACCTACTTCTGTGATGATCACGGGCACTCTCAGCAGCATCAGGCACATGATCAGCAAGAGCAAGTACTTTCTTGATCTGTGCATGGTGACCATCCATGAGGCCAGTGTCATCCTGTGAAGTCAGAAGCCTGTGGTTGTGAAGAGGAAATGAACCCACTCCACCAAGAGCTTCCAAGCCCCAAACTCCAGAAGCAGTAAAGAAATAGAGTCCACTGACTTCTTCAACCACCTCAAAAAAAAAAAAAAAAAAAAGACTAAGTAAATAATTTAAAGAGACTCATAACATCCAGTGAGGTAGAAAGTATAAACAGTAATAAAAATATCTACAAAATAAGGCTAGAGAGAAGAATGATTTGTTAAGAGTACTGGTTGCTCTTCCAGAGGACCCAGATCAATTCCCAGCACTCACGTGGTGGCCCACAATTGCCTTTAACTCCAGTTACAGGGAATCCCACACCCTCTTCTGGCCTCCTTGGGTACCAGGCAAGCACATGGTGCATGGACATAGGTGCAGGCAGACACTCGTACACAAAAATATAGTTTTTAAGATCTCCAACTTAAAAAAATAAAATGGCTCAGTGTCAGTTAGGTTTAGTACAGAATTCTATAAGATTGTCAAAGAGCCAACACCAATACATATCAAATTATTCTGAAAAATGGAAAAAGAAACTTTACAAGTTCCCTTTAGAAAGCCAGTATTACACTAATACAAAAACTAGATGGAGTCCTCACAAAAACAACAAAATTATAGACCAATACCTTTGTTGAACACACACGATAAAATCCTCTAAAATACTTTCAGACCAAATTCAAGAATACATCAAAAAGATCATCCACCATGATCAGGTAACATCCATTCCAGAGACTCAGGTTCACTATAATCAATCAATAAATATAACCCACCAAATAAATAGACTAACCAACAGAAACAGTATAATGATCTCATTAAATGCAGAAAAGGCCTTTGACAAAATCCAACATCCAGTCATAATAAAAGTCCTAGAGGAAATAGAGATTCAGGGGCTGTATTTCAACATAAATAAAGCAATATACAGAAAAGTCACAACCAACATCATTCTAAATGGAGACTATCTCAAAACATTTCCACTAAAATCAAGAATAAAATAAAGATATTTACTCTCTCCATTCCTATTCAACACAGGGCATGAGGTCTCAATTAATACAATAAGATATATGAAGGAGATAAAATGAATACAATGGTAAAAGAAGAAGCCAAAACATCTTTATTGGCATGAATTTATACATAAAAGACCTTAAGCACTCCATCAGAAAACTACAACTGATAACCACACTCTACAAAGCAGCAACATCCAAAATAAATATCCCCAAATCAGTAGCCTTCCTATATACAAAGGACAAACATACTATGAAAGAAATCAAGAAAATGTTATGATTTATAATTTCCTCATCAAGAAAACAAACAACCCAATTTCAAAACACTATTTGTTGCCCTCTAGAATTTGTCAGTAAGATCCTAGTGCTAAAGGCACCACTTGTGTAAGTCTTAGAACATGGAGAAATCAAGCTGGTAGTGACCTATAAGCTTCAGTCCTGTGGCTAGCCTTCTTAATGTTGGAAGGTGCTATGCATGATACCAAAGGAGAAAAGTAGCCATCACTCTTACTCAGTTGTGACCTCTATGAAGGATAATAATGAATGGCCTGGCAATACATGTCCACTGGTAAAATAGTAGTATGTATGTTGTGATAGAAACCAACCACTTTATGATTAGATTTAAGGTCCACTCCACAAGCTGAAACATACCTTAGCACTGATACCTGATCAACAACTTGTGGCTAGACAAGTCATAGACCCTAGGAGAGGGCATACTGCTATCATTATGCCAAATAGACATAATATTAAGCTGACTCCTAACCATTTATTGGAATATCCATAGATTAATGCATTTTTCAACTAAAAGCTTGTTTGTAGTAGATGATAATCAACACAACTAGCAAGGTGCAGAAAGTAAGACTATAAATGGACATTTCCTGTCCCTACTGCCAAGTTCCAAATAACCAGCTCAGAGGTTGAATATAAATTATAAATGATCAGTAGATAGCTCAGGCTTGTTACTAGATAACTCTTACATTTCAATTAACCCATTTCTATTAATCTATGTATTGTCACATGGCTCATGCCTTTACCTGTCCTCTAGCATGTCTTGCTTCCTCGGTAGCTGGCTAGTGTCTCCTCCTGACTCTGCCCTCCTTCCCATCATTCTCAGTTTGGCTTTCCCACCTAACTTCCTGCCCAGCTATTGGCCTGTCAGCTTTTTATTAACCAATGAGAGTAATACATATTCATGATGTAGAAAAGGATTGTTCCACAGCATTTCCTCCTTATTATCTAATTAAAAAGGAAGGTTTCAACCTTAATATAGTAAAACTATATGCAACAAAAATAGTTAAAGTAAGAATTATAGTAACAATATCTAATCCATTTGCATTTGGCAAAATCAAATAATTATCTATCTTATCTTAGTGAGTCTAAAGTTTTGTATCTAATTTACTTTCTATTATAACTAAGGAAAACTATAATTATAACTATTTAGACTTCAACTCCATCAAAGGCCCTAGAAGGGTAAAATATTACCTAATGACAGGGACATCAGGCTGCCTAGATAGTCACCCAAAGTCCCTCTGTAATGTTGGGGCTTCCAACTCTGGCCTACAGGCCTAGCATATCTGACAGACTTTCCTGTGAAGCAGGGATTTTTGAAGGTGTGTCCTGCCTTGTCTTAGCAAAGTTCAGCAGTCACCTTTCTTGCAGCCTGCTTGTCCAGTTTAGATAGTAACTGTCAGCAACTGAGGCAAGAGCAGTTTCTTTGCCCACATGGCTAGCTTTTGTCATAAAGAAAACAAACTCCATATGGAGTTTCTTCAATGCCCATTATCCTCTTTGAAGTATTTGGTGCTACCAGAAGCAGAAATGTCTCACTATCGAGAAAAGTCTAAGTTCTTAAAACATTTTAAATGCCATATTCTGTAGGTCTTTCAAGTGTTTGAAGATTGCCTATCTATCTGAAAATTTAATCTCCATATGACCTTGAAAACCTAACTAACATGACTATAAGTTTGTTTATTGATGACTGCTAATCTGTATTTCTTAATTATATATTATGTTTTTAAATGAGCTGCATAAACATAATACCCTAAACAAGATTAGAAATATATATACAGTTCTCCCTCTCTGTTCTTGATCCAGCTGGGATCTCCCGCTCCCCCAAGCTCTCTTTCCCTCGACCCTCGCCCTTCATTACCCCCACTCATGTCCAGGCTGTTCATGTAGATCTCTTCCATTTCTCCATCATTGGGTGATCCCCGTGTCTTTCTTGGGGTCCTATTTTCCAGGTAGCCTCCCTGGTGATGTGAGTAGCAGTCCAGTCATCCTTGTTCCACATCTAGTATCCTCCTATGCATGAGTACATACCATGTTTGTCTTTCTGAGTCTGGGTTACCTCACTCAGGATGATTTTTTCTAGATCCATCCATTTGCCTGAAAACCTCATGATGTCATTGTTTTTCTCTGCTGAGTAGTATTCCACTGTGTATATGCACCACATTTTGTTTATCCATTCTTCAGTTGAAGGGCATCTAGGTTGAATAGGAGACCATGGTAAACGAAGACCACATGAGAATAAGAAGAAGCAAAGTGCTACAGAGGCCCACAGAAATTCACAAAGATACCCCCACAACAGACTGCTAGCAATGGTCGAGATACAGCCCGAACTGACCTACTCTGGTGATGGGATTGCCAAACACCCTAATTGTCGTACTAGAAACCCCATCCAACTACTGAGGGATCTGGATGCAGAGATCCATGGCTAGGCCCCGGGTGGAGCTCTGGGAGTCCATTTAGCAAGAAAGAGAAGGGTTTATATGAGCGAGAATTGTTGAGACCAAGGTTGGATAAAGCACAAGGACAAATAGCCAAATGAATGGAAACACATGAACCAATGGCTGAGGGGTCACCAACTGGATCAGGCCCTCTGAATGGGTGAGACAGTTGATTGGCTTGATCTGTTTGGGAGGCATCCAGGCAGTGGGACCAGGTCCTGTGCTCATTGCATGAGTTGGCTGTTTGAAACCTGGGGCCTATGCAGTGTCATTTGGCTTGGCCTGGGAGGAGGGGACTGGACCTGCCTGGACTGAGTCTACCAGGTTGATCTCAGTCCTCGGGGGAGGCTTTGCCCTGGAGGAGATGGGAATGGAGGGTGGGCTGGGGGGAAGGTGAGGGGGGAGGGAGGGGGGAGAACAAGGGAATTCGTGGCTGATATGTAAAACTGAATTGTATTGCAAAATAAAAAAAAGAAAAGAAATATATATACAGTATAACAAAATTAACTTTAAATTTGTATCAATTAACCAAAATCCATACCAATGTAAAATATGTATGATTAATAGTTGTTTTTTAGATTAAAGTAGATTCCATAATCTACCCTTTTAGTCTATCATTTCTATGTCCCCCCCTTTTTCTTTTCAGAACAAGATTTCTGAATCCAATTTCCTTTGTTTAGCTTTTTTTCTGACCATTAATCCATAACAACTTATAACCAACCCACCTAAACAATAAAAAACATTAATAGTTTATTTTTGGGAATGTGAGTATAGTTCTCTAGACTACTTCCTGTTCATTGGGGGTGCTGGTAATCTTTGAGAGACCCTGGGAAAATTTAGGAAAATTGTTAAGTCTTGGCTGTAGTATTCTGTGAGGCTAGATCATCTCAGTCAGCAACCTAGAAGCAGTTCTGGATGCTAGATCACCTGGGTTATTCATTTTTGTTGGTGTCTGGTCTCCTTCCTCTGAAAACACACCAACTTTTAAAGGTAACATACATATCTATATTAATACAAGTATATACTGTGTATTGTACACAAGTCAGCCAAAGAAAATTTTTTTCGTTTTATGTTTGAACAGGTAAAATATACATCATGTGTCCTGTAGTCTTTTAAGGTTATTTATTAACATTTGTAGTCAGATTTTTCAGAGGGTCTTTCTTGATCAAACCCGATTTTTTTTAACCCAGAATGAATCCATAGCCTCTCATTTCCTATGGAAATAAAAGCAGAACCTCCTTCCCACAGTAACATAGCTTTTAATTTAAATTTTGAAGTCAAGAATTTTTAATATATATATATATATATATGTTGGTTTAATCTAGCAGCTTTCATAATTAAATGTCTCTTAGCAGTTATCATTTGTTCATTAGCAGTCAAAAAATTAAAGACAACACAATAACATACAGTATACAGACTCCCTGTGTATTTTTCATCTTTCCATGGCTTATTATATTTTTATTACTCTATTCCTTTTTAAGGACTTTATTTCAAAACTATATCTTTTAATCTAAGACTGTATATATATATATGTATATATATTTATATATATATATATATATATATATATATATACATACATATATATATTTCTCTCCCAAGCCTAAACATATTTTTTAAACACACTGTGACCCATTTAGAGGCTTTTTTTTTTTCCGGTCTGAATCTGTCCTTACTGTGCATCTGTAACCTTTTCTCTCTGTATGAGCAGAAAAACTGCTGTGTAACTTAGATCATGGAGTGCTGATGCTGGCTCCTCCCCCTCAGTTCCCAAAGAATCTAGTTTCATGATGGCAGAGGTACATTTACTACCAGCTCTAGGGGCCATGTTTACCACCCCAACTCTAGGAAGTTTCTAGGTCCTTACTACCAATGAGTAGCATGCCACTGGCTGCTCATAAACAACATATAAGTGTTTGGTAGTAGGGCCTCTTAAAAGAGCCACCCATTTTTGCTGTTAGCACTGAGCCAGGAAGCAGTCTCTTAAAGGAGCTGTGCCAGCAAACAGAGCTCACCCAAGAAAAGGCAGCTACCAGGAGCCATGCTTGACTCCATTCTTGTGTGTCTAGAATCCATTTTTTTAATATAATTTTATTTTATTATTTTTTCTTTTTTTCTTTTCATTTTTCTTTATTAAGAAATTTTCTACCCACTCCACATACTGCACACAGATCCCCCCTCCTCCCTCCTCCCTCCTCCCACCCCCCAGCCCTCTTTCCCAAGCCACCCCACATCCCCACATCCCCCAAGAGAGGAGAGATACTGTAGGTGAGGGACGTCAAGATCATGATGGGAGGACGTGCAGAGATGACTGGCCACACTAATAGAATCCATTTTTAAGATGTCAGGTTTTATGTGGAAATTTCAGCCACATGTTGGAATACCATATGTAAACGGGCATTTCCAGTCCAAACCATCTCATCCCAAATAAACAACTCAGAGGCTGAATATAAATTATAAATGCTCAGTAGATAGCTCAGGCTTATTACTAGCTAAATCTTGCATTTCAATTAACCCATTTCAATTAATCTATGTATTGTCACATGGCTCATGCCTTTGCCTGTCCTCTAGCATGTCTTGCTTCCTCAGTAACTGGCTGGCATCTCTTCTTGACTCTGCCCTTCTTCCCATCATTCTCAGTTTGGCTCTCCTGCCTAAGTTCCTGTCAGCTTTTTATTAACCAATGAGAGTAATACATATTCATAGTGGAGAAAAGGATGATTTCACAGCATAAGACTGTGGTGTGCTCAGTTCTAAATAAACATATACCACATACCCTCCTCCCAAAGCTTAGAGATCTTTGAGAAAGAGGGATTAGAAAGAATTTCAGAGATGGTGGATGACTAGAAGGAAACTGTCACCTGTCCATACCTGGACAGCTACGCATGTGAACTCCCAGAAATTGTGACAGAGTGCACAAGATCTGTTCATGCACAAGTCAAGCCAACATAGTATAAACACTCAAGGAACCATTCTCCCTCTTTAAAAGCAAAAGGAAATCCTGTCATTTGTGATGATCTAGTTTAACCTGGAGTATGTTATATTATATGAAATGGCACCAGTACAGAAAGACAAATTACTGGATGACCCCACTTATGGGTGCTGTATAAAGAAGTCCACAAAAATAGGAAGTTGTGATATATTTTCAGAAAATATTTCTTCCCTTGAAAGAGACTGAACTTTAGCTAAACCTTGCATTGGATTTTATGATATACCTGGAGATCAATTAAGGCTATGTATTTAACCTGATATCCTACTGTGTGCTCAGCTTGTTTAAGTTTAAGTTACCTTTAAGAAAGCAATGTAACCAACCTTACTTTGCCTTAGATTTCTCATGTAATCAGCTTTTACAACCTCAGCAAAATGCATAGCTCTAATCTCAAACTATGCTCCTGACCAAGAATTGTGTGTGTGTGTGTGTGTGTGTGTGTGTGTGTGTGTGTGTGTGTGTGTGTGTGTTGGCACTCCTTTGCTGAAAGCATCCATCAGGTTAAAAGCAACCTTAAACAAAACAGTATCCACTATAATTGTGGGAAACAATGTGTGAATATACATTGGTAACATCTGTTTGCAATTTTGAGTGCTATTCTGGATCAGTTAGGGCCAGTAAAATAATTCTTTCCTTGTAAAGCTCCATTAAAGATCTCCAAAAAAGTATCTCTCATTCCTTTCAGATACCATGTTCCCTACGCTGTTCAATAAATACAGAGCAATGTCCTTTGATAGGGACAGTCACTGACACAGGCATAACACAAAGGCCAGTCCAACACACACAACAGACTACAGACAGGCTAGTAACCAAAGACTACAACCAGTTGGAAGATCAGGGAGGGAAGTGGAAAACTCAAATTTGGGCTTGCTCTTGGTCAAAACACACCAATAAGATGCTTGGCAGTATCTGAACCATCTTCCCTGAGGTTTCTACAGTTGACTTCAGCCCAACAGCTTCTGAACTGAGAGGACTTTGTTGATCCTGCCAAGATCAAAGGATTTTTTTCTTCTTCCATTAGTTGTTCTACACTAGGGACAGGAAGAATCTAGTCCATTTTGTATTTGCACACTAGGAAGCAAATCTCTGTCTCTCAAACTAAAAGGGAATTAATTAAGTTCTACCATAAAAAGGAGGTTTGGAGAGTTGGATACTTTGCAGGGTGAAAACACTCAAACTTCTACAATGAATCATTATATACTAAACAAACACATATTGTCTGTCTATAGTACCCTCATCAATAAAAATGCTATTAGATTTCTAGGCTCCATGCAACCCAAAAGTTGATATAGATAGATAGATAGATAGATAGATAGATAGATAGATAGATAGATATAGATATTGAATAAATATCTATATTACATATAATATAGATTTAATAACTATCTATATTACATATATATGTAATAAATTGTAAATGTAAGGGTGAAAGTTAACCTGTAAGCACCACTTGCCCAAGGACAACGGACTTCCTGGAATGCTGGGGGCTGTTCATATAAAATAACATGTGTTTTTTTGTTTATTTTTTTAGTCACATGTTTTCACTTCAGTAAACAAGGTTGGTTATTCCAAATGCACAGGATGTGCTTTATCACATGAAGGTGTGGGGTATGTAGGTAGGAAGTACATCAGGATGTTCACTTGTCCCCATTGGACAAACGTGGGACAAAAGTGGGGAGCCTTGTAGGTTTTGTCTTTATGAGCACCTGACTGACCTAATTCAGCTGCATTTGCTGGGAATACCACGGATGGATCTGACCAGTGTACATCTTCCTGGCCAGTAGTTAAGAAAGTCTGCTTTAACTGGACAATTGTGAATTTGGTCTTTCTCCTTGCAATTTTCAGGTTTAAAACAAATATCTGCATATCCAATATAAAATATATTGCAGAGGGCTAGAGAGATTGTTCTGTGGTTAAGAGCACTAGCTGCTCTTCCAGAGGACTTCAGTTTTATTCCCAAGACTCACTTAGCAGTTTACAACCACCTGTAACTTCAGTTCCAAAGGAGTCAACACTCTTTTTTGACCTCCATGGGAACTAGGCCTGTATGTGGTATAGATATAAATGCAGGTGAAACACACATAAAATAAAGAGATTTTTTTTAAATATTTTTATATATTGCAGGATTTTGTCAAAGTATTTTCATTAATCCAGTGTTATGATTCAAGTCCACTGTTTTCATTTCAGGAACATAGAAGATAATTCAAAATATTTCAACGTATACAGAACTTACATTATAAAGCTGTAAAGCATTTTCTTAGCTTCTAATATAAGATCAGTTGCTGTGTGCAGTAAGACTGCACACTATAACTTTCTTTACTGGGGGACATACCCACTAGAGGAGCCCACCCTTATGACAATATTTACACATGACTATGCAATGGAAACCTTTATGAAGAGTGTATTTACAAACACCTTTCTTTAGTTTTTTATTGTTTTAGTTGTATCCAAATGTGGGTATGTGCCTGTGAGTGCAGGTGCTCTAAGAAGCCAGAGGCATCAGACCCCCTAGAGCTGGAGGTACAGCAAGTTTTAAACCACCCACGCAATGGGAACAGGCATCAGATCCTTTAGGAGAGCAGTAGGTGTGCTCCTAACTGCTGAGCCAGCTCTCTGCCTTTTCCTTTCATTCAAACTTTCTCCATTTCCTTTTTCATGTAGTTCATGATTTGGGGATGTGATATTATCGTGAGTTAGATGTCTCAGATTTCAACCGGAAGCCACTTATTGCCTATTCTCCTGTATTCAGGATGGAGGGGGAACGTGGCAGTCACTTCTCAATTTATCTTACCTTTTTAACAGAACAAATTAGCATGGCTTACTGAGATGTGCTCATGGTTGTTTTGTCTTAATTAGTTAAAATATGAACAGAACTAATTACTTGATTCACAAGGAAAAATCATTAAATTAAAATCACATTTGACTGGTGTTAGCATATTAGGGCATATATTTTTATTTAAGTGCGGAGACTGTCTGAATCTTAACTAACCCACAAAATACGTTCACAGAGAAACTAATTAACACTACAGCCATGAGCACAATTCCCTGGTGACTTGATTTCTCAATGAAACTAAAGATACTTTTTGACCTACCATAATGTTCCTTCTGCCAAGGTTAAGGGAAAGATATCACCATAATTGGGGCACGAGTCTGTATTAGCCTGATTTAGGTTAGAGAACCAAAGAGCTGCACAAGGAAGAAACTCGTAATAATTAGGGTGTAAAGTATAAAAGCAAAGGGCTTAAACACAGCATAAATTAATTATTTAGTGCTACTCAATCCATTTAGACTTATAAATTACAAAAGGTCACAGGACAAAGCCTGCATTCTCTTCCAGCTGAACAGTGTAAGATTTCTGAAAGCTAAGACCTTACAGAGCACAAATAAGCTTGCTTAAGAGTTCATGTAATATACACAGGGAAGTGTTAGATAGGAAAGGAAATGTGTGGTGGCAAAACACACTTTGTTAAGTAGTCCTAAGAATTGTTAATGGCTAGATTGTACATCACACCAACACTTTTTGTTTCCCATCTTTGTAAATTAATAACAATACATTTAGGCCACTTTGGATGACTTTATTCCATTGATGATGAAATTAGTGTTATTCTTACTTGATGATATAGGTTTCAGTAAATTGATGATTTCATGATTTGTATGTATAAATCTTAGTAGAGAAAAACACAAACAAAGAAAGAACAAAACAAGAAAGCATAATAATTTTGGAGACTTCAGTAAGTTGAATACTGCCTATTCCCAAGATGTTTGTTTACATCTTTATACATTGCTTTATTTAACAAAGGAACTTTATGTGCTGTGTTAAGAAATGAAGAAGTTGTCCCAAATTTACAAGTGGATCTAGTGTGATGTCAAGAACCCTTAGAAGAGACAATTAGTCAAAGCTAGATACAAAAATCCCAGGAAAGCGGAAGCAGGAGGTGAAAGAGTGATGTGGTACTAGGAAAGGGAGCCAAAGAAAATGAGCTACACCACAAGTGTGGAAGTCAAGAGACTGGTCATAACCTAAGACCTTGAGAAGAAAGACAGTTCTGAGTGAAACATAACTTAGGGCATCTCATCTATAAAATTATATAATAATACACTTGTGCTATTTTAAACTACTATGTAGGTAAGTGGTGTTTTTTTATAGCAATAAGAAACTAATAAGGAAAAAATGGGAAGCTAAGGTAATATCATTAATTTCAAAATACTAGACTCTATTACTATATAATGAAAAATACTATCCCCCTAAATGGAGTGACCAATGCTATGGGCATGGACAATGGAACTAGAATATTTGATGTGTACTCAGGAACCAGTTCAGAGTAATTAGAAAAATATACAACCTAAACAAAATGCATTTTTCTATAATTGACATTAGTTTAATTAAAACCAATAAAACCATATAAAGGGCCTTGAGCAGTATCTAAATAATTTAATCACTCTGGAGGATGAAATATGTCTGTTTTCCTGCCTTTTGGACACCTTGAGTTTTATGTAGGAGATACATGCAAAACTATGAAGACTAGGAAGTGACATAGAATTTGTGTTTTAAAAGTACAAGGGGAAATATAGAATAGTGTTATAAAGAGATAAAGAGGAAAGCATACTTGGGGGATTAAATTAGGAGAACTACCAGAGGTCAGGGTAAAGGAAGGAACATGGGGAGGGAAACTAAAGGCCTTTAAAAAAGTCATGTGGAAACTTATTACTGTAGAAGCTTCCTAAAACATATACAAACATTAAAGGTATTTCAATGGAGTCACTATATAATGGGGGAGACAATGCCCCAACTAGGCATCTTATGCCACCAAGTAAAACCCCCAGTGCCAGAAATTAATTACATTTTGTTGAGTCATTGGCCATATGGGTGTATCCCACAGCCTCCACCAAACATCACAGGCTACTGCCAATGCTATTGGTTACTCTCAATAATCTGATAGTAAGACCTTATGGCTGAACATACAATTTACTTATATCATCAAACATAGAGAAATGGAGCAGGTTTCCAATTGAAACTTCACTCTGTACTAACTAGCAATCATGATACTGGGAGGTACATTACATACTATTGGAGGAAAAAGCAAGCATTGATATCACCCTGTTCTTGGGTGTTTTTTTCAATGATTTTAGTTTACTTTTTGCATTTCAGTTTGGAAATTATACTAACTTATTTATTACTATTTTATGTTTTATCTTTAAATCCACTATTATTTCCTTGACCGTGTTAAGTCTACTGAAGCTCCAGTAGAGTAAGTGCTTCATTTCTGTTTTTTTTCTTTTCTAGAATTCTATTGATTCTCTTTCAGTATATCCATCTTTCTGCTTACATTACTATTTTTTGCTCTTTTTTGTATTCTATTAAAAAATTTGAAAACTTAATGAACATTAAGTTTCATATGTGATAGCTCTACCATCTATGTTAATATTCAGTCTTGTTCTGATGACTGATTTGTCTCCTCAAACTTATTTTAGTTGCACTAGTTTCCAGTGCCTTATCTGTGTGTATGTGTGTGTGTGTGTGCACGCATGTGTGTGTGTGTGTGTGTCCATCCTTTAAAGCAATATATTCTATATCTGATAAGATAACAAGAATTGCCAAAAATAGGCCCTCAATATAAGAATTAGCTAAGATAGCTAGAAATTGAACTTTTTACATTTTCTATTGGAACACGACCTACACATTTTTAATTACTTTAGTGACTTCATTCTTACCTCCCCACTTTACCCTGAGTAAGTACTCCTTAATAAGAATGTATGTTATAGATCTTTCAACTGAAATTGCCTTTTCTGTACTAAAATCCTAATGACATAATGGTAATGATTAATATGAGGAGTAGAAATAGATGTTTGTAGCAGTTTGAATGAGCACTATCCTCCATAGACTTGAGTATATGCATACTTGGTCCCATTGCTGGAGAAGGAATACCACTGGGAGAGCCTTTGAGAGTTTATGCCTCACCCTACTTCCAGTTCATGCTCTCTGCTTCCTGTGTAGATGGAGAAATGATCTCTCATCTTCCTGCTCTGGCAGCATGGTATTATGCCTCCCCATCCAGAATGGTGAGCCAAAATAAACTCTTCATACTTCACTCTGGTCACCATATTTTATCACAACACCTAAAAAGTAACTAACATTCGACCCCTTCACAAGATTTCACAAACATCTCTGCCATTATTATACCCACTTCTGTCACTGTTAGTTTTTCGGCTGCGTTGTGTTCTTACCCTGCAAGGATATGCCACGAAACATGACAGAATCCGCTAACAAGAGTTTTATTAAAGGTAAAGGGACAGAGAGCGAACAGACCTATGGGAAACACGTGTGTGGAGAAGAAGAAAGAACCGGGAACATGGCGCCAGATTTTAAAGGCTGGGCATGGACAGATCAGCGTCACTACTACATGCAAGTGCATAGATCACATGGCCACGCTGTGCACGTACGTGGCCAATGGGACGTCACGGATCTTGGTCATGCGAGATGCCCTGACCCGGAAATGGCTATCCTGACCTGAACCTGGCTAGGCAGAAGTGTCCACCAGCATAGGCGAACACGCCTGACCATGGGGGCTTGTTGTAAACCTTTCAGTCATTCTACATCCTATCCTCTTCTCTGGTTATGGAGTTCTAAATCTATTCTCTCAAAGACTGAACCTTTTTCCTTATTGTTTTCTCCCCTTAAATGAGACAAAAATCTAGACATGATAGAGTGAGATAAATTCAGCTCCTACTTGAAGAGTCCGACAAGTCTTTTCCTCATGGATAATAGACTTTTGTATGCATATTTCACAATGACTGATGTTGATGACTAATGTTTTCTTTCTATCATGTCCCTAAGGAGATTTTTCTCAGACTCTCACATTATGGAAAATATAAGGTTCCTAGAGTTAAAATTCAGAAAACTTTAAAGGTTCCTCCAAAACTATGATCATGAAACATTACCACTCTCACATTAACATTCAGCCTTCTATGTTTTCCATAATTACAATATATTTATTTATATGGGTTCATGATATTTCCTTCTCCTACTCCTTCTCCTTCTTATTCCAGTAAGTGGACTCCAGGTGGCTTCCTGAGTGAATCTGTTTCTCCAGAATTTGGATAATAGTGTGCCATTCAATATTGGTTGTCCTTTTATCAAGTCATTTATCAGAATTTCCCCAGGGGCCTGCCCTGAGAAAATCTTTCCAAGGGTCCTAGGGAAGATGCTACATCCAGTGTGGGGTTATCTGAGGGAAAGGAATCTATATACACTGTGTTCTTTTGTCCATTAACTTTATTTCTCTAAGACAAAAGTCTAGCTACACAGCTTCAGTTCCATCCTGACACTCAGTTTCTCTTTCTCTTTTCTTTTTCTGTCCCCTCATAACCCTAGTAATAATTAAGTTCTTATGTTTTCAATCTCATCCTCATCCCCTGTTCCTTTGTCCTCCATCTTTCCTCCCTCTTCTCCTTTCCTGACCTGATTCATTTACAATCTACAGAATACTTTTCCTTGCTCCTCACTCCTCGGCCTGAGCTACACTCTGCAAAAGATCTGCTGTGTTCCTTTCTCTCCAGCCACATGACTCTGCTCCAGTCTTTACTGCACCTGGTTATGCAAAAAACCCTATTGTCATGAGGCAATTGCTTTGTAATGCTACTAGGCCTGAAGGAAAGGGATGGTCTGAGCTTCATTTGCACAAGAAACAAAACTATGCATCTACAGTCTGCCTGTCTCCTAGGCTCTGTAGGGGTGGTACCTAGTAGATCAGCAGAAGTTCTGAGAAGCTTATTCTGTTTGCCATGTGGCCTAGTAGTATATGAGCGCACAAGAATCTCACAGCAGAAGACAGCTGATATATATTAAAAGCTGAATAACACCAAATATTCCTTGATAAATGGTTTCCCTCTAGAAAAAATCCTTGATCTTTCTAAGTATAGCTTTAATATATGCAAGTGAAGCTCTGTAATATATTCTTGCAGCTTGCTGCAATCATTGATCTTCATTTCATTCAACTTTCTCTTGTGATGAAGATTGGGGCATGACTCCTGTTATAGTTTCTATTGCTGTGACTAAGCATCATGGCCAAGGCAACTTATAGATGAGTTTAATTGAGCTTACTTTTTTTTCAGAGGGATAGAATCCATGAGGGCAGAGTAAAGACATAGCAGTAGAAACATCTTGATCTACAAGGATGAGGCAGAGATAGGGAGGCACACTGTGAATGATATGCGTTTTTTTTTAAACTTTCTTTTTATTTATTCTTTGTGCCTTTCACAACATGCATCTCAATCCTGTTCATTTCCCATCCCTTTGTATCTGCCCTCTCCCCTTGCAACCTTGCCACCAAAATAAAATAAAATAAAATTTAAGAGAAAAAAAAAGAAAGAAAAAAAAGGGAAAAATCTCATCATGGAAACTGTAGTGTGACATAGTGAGTGAGTCATTTAGTAAACCCTTTTATCCATATATCTTTATGTGTGAGTGAGTGTCCATTGCAAAGAGTCATTGGTCTGACTCATTGCAATGACTCTGTGCAAGAACTTTTTAGTGGTGGGAGAGCTGGTCAGCAAGCCTGCTCTCCCCTGTCTTTACCACCACTGTAAGCTCTCCAGCATTGCCCTTGCTAGTTCACCCCTTGCAGCAATGAGCAAAGGACAGGGGACAGTTCTGCTTTTACATCCTCAGGATCAGCTCTCTCACACCTATACTTTCAGGGCCAGCTCTACTGTGTTGCCTAGGTGAGTTGTAGGAGCTACTCTCCTAAGTGCTACAGCTAGTGAAGGGCAGAAACAGCTTTCCCACTCTTATGACCCTAGGGTCAGGGCAGGGCAGCTCTTCCACCTGCCACAGGTGACAAGGGACAGGGACAGGTATGGGAGGGGGGGATGGCATCTCTCCCTTGCCCACACCACCATATGGCAAATGAGGAGTGGGATCAGATCTCCCATGCTCATGTTCTGAGGTTGGTTCACCTGCACCCCTGTCAATAGGGTCAGCTCTACTGTGCTGCCCAGGCAAGGTACAAGGTCCACTTTTCAGAGTGCTGCACCTGGAAGGTAGAGAATCAACTCCCTCACCCACCAAGTGCGAGTGCTGTAGGATGTCAGCGGCTGCTGGATATTTGGAAATTGTTGGCAAACAGAAATTTCCACCTACATATGAGTCTTTTAAAACCTGAAGTTCCCCCCAGTGACACATCCTCCAATAAGGACACACCTCCTAATCCTTCCCAAACAATTCCACCCACTGAGGACCAAGTATTCAAAATATGAGCTTATGAGGGACATTCTCATTCAAACCATCACAATTCCAAGGTTAATTTTTTTTAGCATGTTGGGACTGAAGCAAGAACTTTCTAATTTTCATTAATTTGACATTTTTAATGTTGTTGGGACTATCGCTAAAAAAATGGGATATTTTGGCAAATACTTTAAATATAATGAAGACACGATCCAGCTCCCGATCTGGTGAGGAATATCCAGAAAAGAAGCAATAGAATATGCAAATACCATGAAGAACAGAGGCCAGCATAGCCAGAGCAGAGTGAGTAAGGGAGTCACTAGATAGTGAACGACAAAGGGAAGAGGAATACCAGTTCCTTAGAGGTATATGATCTCTTAGGAATATCTAGAATGTCGACATCAAGTGTCATATCCCTGAAACATATCTTTTCATTCTCATGACCCTTGCCAAGTCATGGGGACAATGAAAGAGGCCAAGAGCACTTTTGGTTAGGAGCCCTCAGGAGAGCCATTTACTCCTCTAGTGCATACAGGTGCATGGCAATCTAGTGTAATCTAAAAAAGAACCTTCTTCCTGCATGTACACATCAGCTATTCCTTAGAATGCTGGTGATACAACACAGCAGGGTAAGCTATTGATGCCACTGATATCTCGTTCAACCTTTAGAAACTCTTTGCTATATAGTCAAATGTGGCAAAGAAGCACTCTGAAAAAATATTTTCTCTCGGTCTAGCTGGCTACCATGAATCCTTTGCAATGCTATGGAGTTGAGCATTACCAAACAACAGTTTGTGATGCTTCCTGTTCAACCTTACAGACCCATCTGCTTCAACTAGCCATCACCGGATATTCAACACCATTAGCTTATCTGCCCTTTTAGCTTTCCTGTGGGCAAGTTTCAATAAACATTTTGCTTCGCAGGCCTTTTACATGTGTTTTCTTTTGTCTCTTGGCAACCTACATGGGCTAGGATAATTTAAGAGGTAATTGTGAGGCTTTAAGGAATTTGGCTTTTAATCTATAAGGGATGATGAAATATTCTATTTTCAGCCACATTGCACCCTGATTTCTGTTTATTAAAAGCTTAATTCTGGTTCCTGTAGAATCTAGATGAGATTAAAAATAAGGACAGAGTGAGAATATCAGCTAAGACAAAATTGTATTAATCCTTGAGTTGGGCTATGGTGACTTAGTGAAGTATAGAAGTTGTGGACATAGGGAGAAATGGCCAGATTTCAAGCATGTAAGACTTAAAAGATTTACTGAACTTATTACTGATTGGGATGTGACAGAAAACATGGAGAAAAGCAGAACTTTATACAAGTTGTTTTTCTCAGCAATGGAAAAAAATAGTTTTTCTCAAATGACATAATGTTCTTTCTGAACTATGAAGCTGGTTAAATCTCACCTAAGGTTCACATCATTTACTATTGTTCTACTGAGTACATTTATGCTTCTTTACTCTGGCATGCAAGCACATACCTACCCATCATGATTCCACATTGGCGATTGTCTATGTCTCTGAGCCCAGTCTTGCACATCCTTAAAGTTTTTCTGTGATTCATACTGAAATCTTTGGTTCTACTGACCTATTGCCTTGGCATACTTAGATGACTATTTGGCTTTTGTTTCTTGATTTTGTTTTGTTTTGCCTTTAGAATTTCTGTTTCTTTAGATGTCTAATTCCTGCTGATACTCAAAAGTTTAGTAAGTCACTGATTCCTTTTTGGAAAAAAAAAACCCAGTCCATTCCTTTGTGCCCACTCTTAACTCCACTCTGGAAGTCCTGGCCAAGGCACATAAAAAAAGAAAAAAGGAAAAGAAAAAGAAGTCAAGGACATACAGTTTAGAGAGAAAATACAACTGTCCCTGCTGATAGACAGCATGAAAGTCTGTGGAAATCCCAACTTTTCTCCAAACAGTCTTGAGTGTTCATAAGAGAGCTTAGCAGGACAGAAGAATCCTGGGCAAAAACACAAAATCCAGTCCTGTAGACACACAGGACCTCTAGCCAGGATGGAGCAATGATGGCCCAGCAGTTAAGGATTCATGCTGCTCTTGAAGCAAGAGGATCTCTAGGAGTTCAAGGTAGCTGTCATCTTGACATTTATTTTTAAAGATTAATTATAGTCCCTTCTGACTTCTCGAATGATGTGGTCTTTGGAGAAAAGTTTTACTTTATTGATTTATCCTTAGTGAACATTATTAAGTAGGACCATCAGTAACAAATCTTCCATTTTCCAAGTTTTGGAACCATTCTAATTTTTAGTGAGTTTATGGCAGACTTTGTTGGTCTTTTTATACAGTTCTTCATTGTTTCATAGGATTATTTGGTTCCAAGAAAAACATTAATATATTCCATTGCAAAAGAAAATCTCTGGTTGTTCATAGCACCTACATGGTGGCTGAAAAATCATATGTAACTCCAGTTATAAGGATCTGATGCCTCTCTGGCCTCACTAGCATCACACATATGTGGTATACATACATACACACAAAGGCAAAACACTCATACACACAAAATAAAAACAAATCTTTTTTCAAAGGTCATATATGATTCCCAGTTGACACAAGAAATGAATCCATTGTGAGCTTGTTAGCCCAGCAAGCATCAAAACCTGTTTTCTGTATGTGGTATTATACTGTTGGCATCTGCTATTCAGTTTAATACAGCATTGTGTATTTATTTTGTCAACTAAGTTCACATTCTGCGTGTCTGTATGCCTTGAGGCTATGGGTGTACCTTGTAACATACAAATTTAGCTCATTTTCTTGTACACTCATCAGTTTACAATAACCCCTTCTTTCCTACATTTTAAAAATATTTCTTCTTCTATTTGCTTATTTTTAAATAAACAAAGCACATGAAGTAATCAATTTCATTACAGAAAGAAATTTCAAATGTACATTTTTTTTTCCAAGTTGGGGAACCAATGAGTTTATTGGGCTTACAGAGCATGGATGGGGTGTTGCTTACAGGAGTGTGGGTGACCCCAAAGCAGCCACACCATGAAAACATCTCATGCTAGCACGGATGATGATGCCCCCCATATCTCCAAAGATGAAATCCTCTCCCGCTTCAGTTAATCTTCTGCAGGCTGTATATTCGACCACCTCCTGAGACCATGAGGTCATGTGTAATTAGGACAGTTACAACTGGCTGAGAGGTGCAGAAGGGAGGAGCTGGAATCAGAGATGAGGGCCAAGTGACCCTCCCCACCTCCTCCTTCCTTGACTGAATGTCACAGGCAGCAGACTTGATCTTGAGGGTCTCTTACAAGTCGTCACAGCATCTTTGATGATGGTCGTGACACTCGGAGGAGAGAACACTACAACACCCACTCAAGGTTATTCTCACCACTCAGAGGCCGGAGCTGGGCAAGGAGCCTGTAGTCTCCCCTGGAGCCTGGCTTACTTCCTGCTGAGGTCCTTAGCCCGGCGGGTAGCCGCCTCCACCGCGCTCATGGTAGCTGCTCGAAGGCCGCCCTGCTCTAGGGCATGAAGCCCATGGATGGTGGTTCCAGATGGTGTGAGCACATCTGTCCGAAGCTGGGCTGGGTGCTTTCCTTCCTGCTGCAGCATTTTGGCTGTCCCCAGCAGCGACAGGGCAGCAATGCGGTGGGCCAGGCCACTGGGCATGCCCATCTTGATGGCACCTTCAGCTAGGGCCTCCGAGAATATGCACACAAAGGCCACACCACTGCCACTGAGGCCAGTATGGATATCTACGTAGGACTCAGGAACCTCTGTGCACTGCCCACAGGCCTCCAGCAAGTTCTGCAGGAACTTGGCGTCATCATTCCCAGCATGGTGGCCCCGTGCCATCACCATGCCCCCCTCCTGAACTATGCAGGGTAGATTGGGAGAGACTCACAACACTCGTGTGTTCGGGGGCAGCAGCTCCTCTAGAGAGCTCAGAGAGATCCCAGCAGCCACAGACACCACGATGTGCTCAGTGGTGACTACAGGGGTCACCTCTGCCAGAACCTCTGGCAGGACTTGAGGCTTAGTGGCAAAGATGACAAGTGAACAGCTCTGCACCACTTCATGGTTGGAGTGAGTAGTCTGGCAACCCAGAGCCCTGAAGTGGCAGAAATTCTTGTCTGTCGTGCACTGGCCAGCACTTGCTTAGCTTCCACTTTGCCTGCTTGTATGAGGCCTTGGGCGATGGCCTCCGCCATGCGGCCTGCGCCCACGAAGCCCACACTCAAAGGTTCAGACCCTGCCGCCGCCATCATGCTCCGGGCAGGCCTTCTCACCCAAATGTACATTTTTTGACAATCACCTCTCCACCCCTGTGCCCTGCCTACTCACTGTTTCTACCTTTCTAGCCCTAGTACTTCCTACTCTACTTTCATGTCACATATATTGTATTACACACACACATACACTCTTGAAAATGTCATTTTCCCTCTCCTGTTCCCATTTCTAGTTTTATAACTTAAAACCACATCCATATACATATACATATGTAAAAATAAGTAATACACTCTGAATATGATAGAGAACATGCAGTGCTTATTTTTCTATGTCTGGGTTATTTTACTTCATATAATTATTTCTAGATCCATCTACTTTTCTGATATTTTCATGCTTTTATTTTTTCTTTTGTATGTGTATAGCTGAATAAAGTTACATTGTGCATATCATCATCTTTCTGTTGCCCATTCATCTATTGATGGACATCTAGACTGATTATACTTCCTTGCTATTGTGAATATTGCAGCAATAAACATGGGTGTGCATGCATCACTGTGGCATGATTTACAGTCCTTTGGGCATATGCCCATGTCATGGCCTTAAGGGTCAACTTGACAAAACTTAGAGTCTCCTGAGAAATGAGCACTGTGGAAGGTTATGTCCCTAGGCAGATGGGTGTGGGCTGTATAAGGAAGGTAGCCGAGCAAGCCAGAGGAGAAGTGAGCCAGTGAGCCAGTGAGCAGCCCGGTATCCTGCAGTTCCTATCTCCAGGTTCCTGTCTTCAGTTCCTACTTTGATTTCCCTTGATAATGAACTGTAAGCCACATGAACCTTTTCTTCCCCAAATTGCTTTTGGTCAAGTATTCCATCACAGCAATAGAAAGCAAACTAGAAAAACCCAGAAGTGGTCTAGCTGGGTTGAAGGATACCTCTAATTTTAGATTTTCAAGAAAACAGTATATGATTTCCATAGTAACTACACCAGTTAGTCACTTTTTTCTCCTTTCCCCCTAGCTTTTTCACCATTAAATGCTTTTATAGTCTTAATTTTTAATCAAATTTAAAGAATTATTTCTCTTAAAAGTATGAGCAATTACCACAGTAATACTAAATGACAGAAATTCCAAATGATAAAATTGTTGAAATTAATTAATAAGTAATAAAATGATACACTTATTAGCAGTAGGTGACAGCCCCAAAGCTACTGTGAAGAGAATTGCATATACTCTTGTCCAGTATTGAACTCACTGGACTTGATCGTTTTGTTGCCACAAACCTAGCTGACATATCATGCATAAGATACTGTCGTACACTTTTTAAATGATGATGATTTCATCTGAGCCACATAGCTTCCCGAAGCTCTAGTGAAGAAATTAAAGCATATATGCACAAATGAAGCATGTGTTTGGCAACTAATAGAGCTGATTTTCAAAGCTAACCTTTGTTGGTAGTCTTGTGTAAGATTCAGATGCCAGAGTTGATCATGAAATACAGGAAGAAACATTCCTAAACAGTAATCATGTCAGAATTTTAAGCATGCTTATGGAAAGAAGTGGGATAAATGTTATTTCGAACATATAAACTTTTCCTTTAGGATAATTATTAAATTCTTTTGCTATTGCATTAAAATGGAACAAAAGATTGCCACAAAACCAACACACAAATTGAAAGGATCTTGATCCTGAAGGATCCAGCAGAGAAAAATGAAAGATCCATAAAGCATGTGGCATATTTCTTGTCAAATTTCCTCATATAAGGACATTGCTATGAGATGTAAATATCTTCAAAGGATTAACCCTTCAACATCATGAAAATATGCACATTTTCAAAGGGGTGAAGTGTTTTCTAATCTGAACATCTTTAAAGGGTGGAAATCAATAAATGGCATGAAAACTTCAAAGCGGGACCCGCTGTCAATGACAGAAGTTCCTCAGCAATGTGGAAGCTTTGAAGGAGGACTCCCAGTGCTGGGATACCTTTGAAGTGACTGGAAACAGACATTTATAATTACGGAAAGGTGCAGTGTCCAGCAGGGATAGTACAAAGACATGTCTGAGGTAGGTACAGGCAGAGATTGGGAGGAGGTAGGGACACTGACCTCCCAGCCTCCCAGTGTAAAAGCCTTTCAGGTTAACTCAATAACCACATATAAAGTGGCAAGTGTAGAGTGAGAACACTGGCAAGAGGCTAGAAACCAAATTATTTTAGAGCTCATGTTTCAAAAGAGAAAAGTCTCTCAGCACCCCTAAAGCGTTTCTTAATACATACCGCCTGTGCATGGGTTTTGGAAGCTGCATGATATATGAAGTTGTTATCAACACTCAGCTTTCCGCAAACAAGAGTTCTGCTCTGGGAGTGTGAAGAAAATCTCAGGGTTAGCCTATCTCTGTCTCTTGATGTCCAAAATCATGTATTGAAATCCTTCTAATATTCTTACTATGTAAGTCATATAATATTCTAAAGCATAAAAATAATCTTAATCCATAAATGTTGATTTCATTTAAATTAAAATTATTATTAATCAGAAATGTATTGTTTATTTTACATTACTCAACTGAAGACTTTCTGAACTCCAAAATAAGTGGACCAACACAAAATAGAATGGTAAAGCCATCCTAGACCAAGTCAAAAGAAGTTAATTAAAATGTTTATTCCCTAAACTAAAATTTTTTGCATGAATGTCATTGGGCTTTAAAGATAATGACATCCTTTTGGTTCTTGGTGATGTTCGTTATGGAATACGCTTTCTCAAATTCATTCATTAAACATTTGTGGGGCATAAAAATGTCGTAATCTCTATTCCAGGCACACTGTATGACGTTGTTCACAGATTCTACCCATGCTTGTGGAGATTATAGTTTATTATGTGATCAACAGTCAAGCAGAAATGTAAATTACACTGTGCTAAGAACTTTTAAAGAAGGCACACAAAAGAATACCATGTACTCTGAAGATTCATGTAAGTTCTCCCCAAGTAACCTTCAGTTAGGTTGAGATAAGAAGGATGAGTATTATCAATCAGCAGATCTTGGAGTTAGATGTTACATCCAACAGTTAGAAGGAGAAGCAAGAAATACACCAGGTAGAAAGAAGAAAATACAAAACTACCATGGACAGGTAAAATGAATGCCACTTCAATGGAGAACAGTGAGTTATAGAGAATCTTAATGCTGACCTAAGGACTTTGATCATAATCATATAATCAGTCATGCAACTGTGAAGTTTTTAAAGTATGTGACTAATGAATGAAGTTGGAAAAAACAGGTAAGAATGCAAAAGAAGTCAAGAATGATGTCCATATATTTGCATTACCTAAGATCATTCACTGAGAAAATTAGGGAAGTAGTTGGGTTTGGGGATAGGAAAGGAGCTCAATTTTTGTTATATTGCATTTGAAACATGGATACCTTGAAATCATGAAAGTGCATGTGCCAAGGATCATGTTGGCCAGCAGAAAAGAAAACATCTGTAAAACAGGTAGTGTGCTGATGTTAGACTTCCTTGTAATGACATAGTTAGGTCTTTATGTGTAGGGAGACTATGTAATGTAAGCCATTTCATGAAATGCAGGGTTTCGTATAAGAATATGAAATATATATACATATATCAAGAAGAAATCTTGATTGCAAGTGAGCAAAGAGGTTTCAATTATCCCATTGTGATGATTATTAAAATAGATATAATATGCAAAAATGATTAAAATGGAAAGTGGTTCATAAGAGATCCTTCAAGAAACCCAATATTAAAGGCTCTATGGTTTTCCTTAAAGTGTCATGGTTGCATTTCACTAAGATTATCTTGGATTTCATATTTTAAAAATTAATACAGTGTTTGATTGATGATAAAATAGGCAATTTTGATCTATGTTTAAGGCTTTTGGATTTGGGGAAAAGTAGCAATATTGTAATATTCCACTATGTTCATAAATGTATTTTGTTTCTTGTGTAATTTTACTTATGTGATTAATTTTCCCAATAAGGTTAAAGTATACAACTTAAAATGCTCCTATCATCTCTTAATTATTAATGCAATAAATTCCTAATGAGGAACAATGATGGGGTAGGCATTTTTCTAGGAAATTGGGATTTATTAATGAACAAAGAAAAAACATGAAATATTCTATCAGGTTAACTGGGGTGATAAGGAAGTCAGAAACATTTTAAAATGGACTTAAAAATAAAAATATTCCAGATTTGTATTGAATACTTACCATGGACCAGTGCGTCTAGCTACCTGGAATATAGCAGTGAAATGACTAGTGAAGCTCTTCCAAATGTATTCCTTTGTCAAAGTAACTAGCCAGTAAGGAGAAACAGACACTAAGCAAAAGTAAGTAATTATGTTATGGGTTAGAAGATGAGAGAAGCATGACGTGGGGAAATTCAGGCATGATAAGTGATGGGTTGTGGACTGAAATGTCATATATAATGATGATTGAGGTGATAGTTCAACAAAGACTTGAAGGACAGAAAAGTGTCCGGGGCATCTGGGGGAAGAATGTATTACCCAGGCTGTGCCAGACTCCCATGGAGGAGTATGCTTGATGTGTTCAAGGAACATAAAATCACCTGGTGTGAGCAGAATTGAGTGATAAAAGGGTAGAATAGTGAGAGACAAGGTCAGAGAGGGTAGAGACAGGTCACATGGATGTTTGTGGATCACTGTAAAGACCTCAGATCTTTTCTGTGTGCATGGGGAAGAACTGTAGTATTTTGATCAAAAAAAAATGACCTGACTCATTTTAAAAGGAAAATTCTTGTTGCTGTGTTGAAAATAGAATATAAGGAGAGAAGCATGAATTACAGGGGGCAAAGGCATAGGTAGAGGTATTGAAAAGACTGGTTAAGAAGGCTCCTGTGACACACAGCTAAGAGACTAAGAGAATTCACGGGAAGATGCAACAATGAAGGTAATGAGCAGCAGTGGGGTTACAGGATTTACGTTAAAGGCAGAGCTGGAATATTGGAAGTGGGGTATGACAGAAAGAGAAGAAGCAACTGTGACTTCAAGGCTTCCGGAATACACTACCAAATGGGAAGTGCAGTAGAAAGAGACTTAAGGAAGAAAGGCCAGAAGTTCCTTATTTAAATGTGCTGAATTCAAAATTATTATTCAAAATGTGGGTGTAGGTCTGAAATTGTAATGTTTGACATGAGAGATGTAAGTTCAGATACTCTTGGGAAGATGAACCTCTGTGAGCACATAAACAGTTAACAAAGAGGAACTTAGAATGGACTCTTGGGAGTCCTTAGAAAAAAATAGCAAGACCAAAGAAAAGTGAATCAAAGATGGAGTAAAGCCAGCAGGGCCCTTTAAGCTAGAAGTAGTCAGGAAACTCAACCAGAAAAGCAGGAATGATAACCCACCAAGCAGTCTGCCTGAATAGCTCCTGTCTCCTCTCAAATTCTGCATCCTATGAAACAGCTTCTCTCCCTGTGACTGATGGCCTGGTGCACAGTGTTTATAGAATCCCATAAATTCATCCCACGGCCTTTGTAAAATCTTTCACTACACCGTGTCCTGATTCGCACTTTTATTATGACCAAAAAAAATTTTTTTAAACTTAAAAAATAATTGAAGTAAGACCCATGATAATGAGTAATCTCGACTGTCATCTTGATAGGATCTAGAGTCACCTAGGAGACAAGACTCTGGGCAATGCCTATGAAGGATTATTTAGAGTAGATGAGCTTCTAGCAACATCTGTGAAGTACTACCTACAGTGGGTACCAAGGTGAAAAAGACACATCCTAAATATAGAAAGTATCATCCTGTGGGCTGGGACCCCAGACTGAATTTAAAAAGGGGGAAAAATGAGGTAAGTTATAAGCATTCATCTCCCTCTGATTCCTAACTGGATTCAATGTGGCAGTTCTCTCAAGCTCTTGCTGCCATGAACTCCTTGGTATGATGAACTGCATCCTATGACTGTTCAATAAAATAAACCCTTACTTCCTTAAATTGCTTCAGTCACATAGATAGTCATAGACAAGTAGTTAATGCAGTCCATAAACAGAAAAGCATGTGTGTGTGTGTGTGTGTGTGTGTGTGTGTGTGTGTGTGTGTGTGTGTGTGATCATTATATCTGATTAGACTTGTTTTACTATTCACGTTCCTGTAACAAGTCCCCAGAGGAGAACAATGTTAATACACTGCTCAGATCGAATTCTGCATACTTCATTATCACATACTTCACTACAACTTCTATATCCACAGCCTTATTTTCCTATTTTGAACTTAGGTTTAAATGTGCTGAATTTAAAATGATTATTTAAAAATGTCAGTGGAGATATCAATCTCATGATTGTGTGTGTAAGTGTTAAACTGTAATGTTTGAAGTGAGAGGTGCAAGTTTGGGTAATATTGGAAAGATGAACCTGTGTAAACACATGAACAGTAAAAAAGAGGAACTTAGAGTGGAGTCCTGGGAGTCCTTAGAAAAAGCTAGCAAGACCAAAGAAGATGAATCAAAGATGGAGCAAAACCAGCAGGATGAATGGATGAATGGAATTGCATATTGCACTTTAAAAATTTCCATACTGGTTTCTGTAATTAATTCTAGTCTTTGCTGTGTAATTACTCATCATTCTTATTGAAATGTGTTCAAAATGAACAGCTATATCATAATTTATTTATCTGTTTTACTAATGATGAGTCATTTCTACTTTGGAGATATTACAAATCCTGCTGGTGTGAAATTATGAATTATGAATTTTAATGATCATGAATGATTTTGAGATATGCCTTGGAGTGAATTAATAGCATTTTAAGAATTCTTATTGTTCCATATCCCAGAAAACTAATTTTTGGTTATGGTTTTGGTTTTGTTGTTGTTGTTGTTGTTGTTGTTTGGTGGTTGCTTTTGTTTTGTTTTAAGACAGAGTCTCACTATGTATCTCTGGTGGCCTGGAACTTGCTATGTATACCAGGCTGGCCTTAGACTCGCAGAGCTTTGCCTGCTCTGCCTTACAAGTGCTGGAATTAATTTTAACTATATTCTAACATAGTGGTTCTCAACTTGTGAGCCATGACCCCTTTAGCGGTCAAAACACCCTTTCACAGGGTCACCTAAGACCATTGGAAATATCAAGTATTTACATTATGATTTATAATAGTAGCAAACTTACAGTGATGAAGTAGCAATGAAAATAATTTTATGATTGGGATATGTTGTGGATCACCACAACATGAGAAACTGTATTAAAGGGTCACAGCATCAGGAAGGTTGAGAACCACTCTTTTAACAGGTATTTACTGGTATCGCATACTGGTTTTAATTTATATTCCACTGATGTGTAAATATTTGAGTGCTTTTCCTTTCCTAGATTGATTATACAAGTGAACCCCAGATTCTATGATCTGCCTTTACATGGTTATTGATTATTTTCTCTATATTGAGGGAATTTTTAAGCCATGGAATACAGCTGGATACAAGATTTATCTATCTATTTATTCATTTGTTTGTTTATTGACATTGTCACATTGTATATTGCAGAAAACCTTGATATTTGTTATCTACCTGCCTCCACTTCCTGGGTGCTAGAATTCAAGCATGCATCAACAAGTGTAATTGGATCCAAGTCTTTGGTCTGGTATGTGTATTGTAAATTTCTTCTAGCACTGTGTAGCTTGCCTTCTTTCTTAATAGGATATTTTGGTTAGTAGAAGTTCTTAGTTTTAACATATTCATATATTTTTCTCATATTATCAATATTTTTGTGTCTTACTGAAAAACTTCATCTATACCAAATTAATGAAGATATTTTCTGGTTTTTATCAAAAATCATATTGTTTCAGCTTATAACTTTAATTTACTACATCTGGAATTGATTTGAGTTCTGAACGACTAAAGATTCGCATTTGCTCAGCAAAATTTATTGAAAAGAAACTGATTTTCCTGCCATACTTTGGTCAACTTTGTCCTACATTAGATAATCACGTGTGGAGATTGTTCCTGTGTTATCCTGGTCTGCTGGTCTACTATCAACCCTTTACATGGTTAAATTATTATGGTTGTAATGAGTCTTCATTTCTTTTTTTTTTTTTTTTTTTTTTTTGGTTTTTCGAGACAGGGTTTCTCTGTGTAGCTTTGCGCCTCTCCTGGAACTCACTTGGTAGCCCAGGCTGGCCTCGAACTCACAGAGATCCGCCTGGCTCTGCCTCCCGAGTGCTGGGATTAAAGGCGTGCGCCACCACCGCCCGGCTGAGTCTTCATTTCTTATATTGTAATCTATACAGTTTTGTTTGCTTGTGTGTTTTTCTGCTTTCCCTCAGAATTTATTGACTTCATTAATTTTAAAATCAGATTATTGGCGTGTAAGAGAAATTATTCTTAGATTTTTGACTGGGATTAAATAGCCTATGAATTTTAATTCCTTTTAAGTCCTTCCAATTCCAAAATTAAACTTTAGCTCATATTAGAGTGAGTTAGAGGATGGAATATAACTCAAATACGCAGGTTGCTTGTTTATTGTTTACTTATAGTTTATTTTGACTGTACCCCCAGTATTTCTGGTTCAGCAGGTTCTAGGGGAGGTACTTCTAACTCCTGCTCTAAAGAAGATGCAGGGATTCTTTTAAGGACCATTGTGCTAAGCTTCAGATATCATACTACATTTTAATATTCTCCTCTGTTTACTATTGTTTACAAAGCCAAATTATGCTTATCTGACATTACCGGTGCTGATAAGAGCCTTAAAATGCTGTATTACTATACTTATAAACATACTGTTCATGGGCTAAAGAGAACATAAGTAGTAATTGTGTTCTGACCAGTCAGTGTACTATCCTGATCTTCCCTGGATTTCATGTACACTGAGAGATAAGGAAATTGTGGGTGAAGGCTTCTACCAAAAATATAAAGCCTTCTATTTTCAAGAATGTTTATTATCTTCCCTTGAGTTAGATCAGGTTTGCAAGCCCTTATTTTTGAAAGTCACCAAGAGAAAAGCAATTCTGCTATATTCTATATTACTATTATTTCCATAACTACTTATCATTTACTCCCACATATACTGTTGTTTCAGATTAATCATTTTTCTTTAGGCAAAAGGCAGTTTTGTCTTTTGGAAACTGTGCTGTTTAGTTTTTAGATGTTTTATTTATTTGTGTAATTATGGATTTGGTATAAGGCAAATCAAAAACAAAAACAAAAAACCTTAACACTTCCCTTGTTTTAGGCTCATCACTTGTCTTGCATATTCCATAACTTGAAATCAATGTCCTTTAATGAAAGTAGAAGAGAAACCATTTAGGGAAACAAAAGCAACTAGTGGAATGGAGATAAGTGACAAAGGAGAAGTTATGAGGGAAAATAAGCTAATACTACCTTATATACATGTGTAAAAATTATCCATAAATAACCAAGGGCCATGAATAATTAATACACACTGTGATGACTAATCTTGATTATAAACTTCACAGGGTTTAGAATCAGCATGCAAAGAAATTTTTGAGTATATCTGTGAGAGTATTTCTAGGATGGGCTAATTGAGGTGGGAAGACCCATCATGATGTTGGTGACACCATTCCAGGGCTGGAGTCCTCAATTGAAATGGATAAAGTGAGCTCACCATCAACATTTATCACTCTCTGCTTCTGGACTATAGATATTGCCGCTTTCTCTTGCTGACATCCTGCTCTGCCATGATGGACTGCACCCTCCAACTGTGAACCACAAGAAACTCCTCCCTCTTCAGCTTTCCATTCATCAAGCATTTTGTCACAGCAGCAAGAGAAGTAACGAACACAGAAAATCGTACTTAAGAGTAGGAGTATCGCTGCAATAAACCTGATTACACTGTTCCTAGGCCTCTCAAATTGGTTTGTTGGAAGAATGTGGAAGCCTTTATAACTTTGAATTAGAAAATCTGCAATGCTACCAACATATTTTAATAAGGCCTTCAGATGGGAGTTTGAAAAACCAGAATTCAGAGAGAAAGGCACAGCTTGTGAGGACTGAGAGGGGAACGTGAACTCTATTGGGAACTGCTACAGTCTGGCAAAGAATCTAACACCTCTATCTTAAAAACCTGACTGAAGCTGAATTTAAAAAAAAAAAAAAAAAAAAAGGCAGTAGCAATGACACTGTCCTGAGATCTTCTAAATCGTCCTTGGGGCAGCCACGGGCAACAGGCACATCCTGTGTTGTTTTTAGAGTCACGTGGACTTCCTGACCCTACTTAAAAGAAAGTTTATCTAATGTTGAAGATAACATGTGCTTCAGACACAGGCTTTAAGAATTGGGGCTAGATGTGGCCTTGTATGCCCAGTCTCTGAGGACTAGCTTTCACAGTCCCAGAAAGCATTGTTAAAATTGCCAAGGGAGGGAAGCAACTGACAGTCCTACCAGCTATGATGCCTATGTACCACAACAATGACCAGAATAACAAGGCATTCCTAAAGGTACAATAATGCCACTCATGTCTTGGCTGTAAACACTTGTTGAATTGGACTTCAGTCAAACTTAAAAGGAGAGGAATCATCCCTGGTAAGGGAAATCTATCCAAGTACTTGAGGGCTAGTGAAGTCTTAGATCTTAGAACAGATCCTACTATTACCAATTTCTTAAAACATCAGAAATCCTGACTGCAATTTTTAATATTTATCATCATACCCTCTGGTAAACGTAGTTCTCATCCTACATCAAAGAAGCGTCTCTTGCAGCAAACAGAGATCACTTTAAAAAGGCACAAAAGGTCAAAATGCAGAGAACAACTGATTGTGGAGTGCCCATCCCCAATCGACACATCTACAAGGAAACCCTCATACCTTAGGCTCAGAGACCATTAAAGAAGGGAATTTGAAAGATTATAAGAGCTAGAGGATGAGAAAGGCCCCTGAGATACTGCTTCCTAGAAAGAATGGGGAGTCTATAACAATAATACCTCAACAATGTGGCTGCCCAAACAAGACCTGTAAAATGGCACATCCATAGGAATACTAATGGAGAAGGAAGAAATCTCACAGGACCCCAACTCTAGATGAAAAGTTACAGGACACTGATGATTGCTGAGAGAAGAAGAATTTGTCTTCTCTTGTGATTAGCCCCTTAGTTGGTTATCCAATACAAAGTGGTCATCCCTGAAAATATATGCATAAAGCAATACTAACTGCACTTAGTATATTATATATAAGCATATATGTAACATACATATATGATGATTTATCTACATCTATTTCTACTAAAAATCTGATGAAAATGATAGTAGTTAAATCATACTGTGTATAAAAACACATCAATTATTACTAATGGCATTTACAGATAATAATTTACATGACATCTTAGAAAAATATCATCCTTTCTAGTGGCCAAGGAAATATAAAATGAAACAAAAATAAACTGGGGAGATAATAAGAATGGCATATTACTATTTTTAAAAGATTTTTAAAAATGTAAAGTAATATTTATATAAATGCTATACCTGCATGTAGAAAGGATAGTGGATAAAATCCTTTTACAAGATACAAAGTAAAAAAAAAAAAAAAGAAAATATCTAATATAAACAATCTAAACTAGTGACAAAATTAAATGTTTTCAAAATGTCCTTGCCTTTTATTTCACACCAAATGTTGAACACATGGGTGTCTCTCACCCTGTGTGCTTGCCAGACTACAGAGGAATATTTCTTCCCTGTGCAGCATCTTTGTCTTGTGAAGAGAGACCTTTGCAGCCAAACTCCCTAGAGTAGAGCCACCAACTTAACATGCAGCAAACACAGTTGTTACAGAATGAGAGCCTATAACAACAATACTTTTATAAATGATTATATGAAAATATTTGCTTTAGACTCAAGAGAGTAAAACCCTTATTGTGATTTTATTATAAGAGGGCACAGGGAAGTTTCAGGAAAAGAGTAATATAATAATTAGTGGATGCCAATCACAGCATCACTGCCAATGTTTACATATTGGATTTACTTTAAACTCATATCAGTTCTCAAAAGTCTATCAGTTCTCAAAAGCTAATGCTGGCTCACTCAAGAGTCTGTAGAATAATGTGCATAGGTGTCTATAAAAACAAGGAAAATATCTCATGTAAATTTATATACATTAAAATGTTTGGACACTTGATTGCTTCTTAATAATTCTCAGCTAAAAAAGCAAATATTTCATAACAATTAATTAGCAATATCATACATTAGGAAAATAGAGGACTAAAAATATGAGGTTTTCAGAGGCAATTTAGCTGCAACTCTATATTCTAGTTGCTCTAATTACAATAGTTTTAAAAATCTATTATTATATGTAAAAGTTATATATGTTTGAAAAAAACCCTTTCATTGTTCATCAGATCTAGCTCATATCCAAATCCGCATTTAGTGGAAAATATTTGAAAATTAATAATATAAATGAAAATATATAATACATTTATAGTTTACTATTACTTATTGGAGAATAGAAATATATATTTGGTAAGTCTGCTTTGTCTTTCCTAGAAAGATATCAAATAGGAATATTTGAGAATAAAAGAGCAAAGAAGAAGTCATTACAAGAAGAGAAAGGATACAATATTTCAGTTATAGTTTACCAGCCAAGAAGAATTCTCCACAATCCAGAAGTTTTCTAGCTCATCTGTATCTGCTCACTGATTTCTGTGCCGCCTGTCTTCCAAGGGCACTAGAGTCAACTGCAATTATACAAAGGCATACTGTGGTCATAAAATAGGTGACTTCAAGTATTCATACTCTCACTCACAGAAGTATACTACAGCAGTACAGAGTGATGCATTCTGAACTAAAACTTATGGGTTTTGTTTTTTTTTTTTTATTCTATAAGTGTCAGATCAATTCATTATTTGCTTGGTTTAATATTCTTAGCCACCAGTATCATCTCTCTGTTTCACTGTCATTTTCCGTTTCTCATTATTTATAGCTCAGAAAATAAATCATATTGTTGGAAAGACAGAAATTTTATTTTTGACAAAACTCACTTTCCGTATTCTTCGCATGATAGTGACTAATTTATAAAAACCTTTTATCTATCTAGCAGCTCAATTTTATCTTTATTCCATTAAAGTTCTGTAAGATTTTAGTGTGTTACTCTTCAAAGAATAATAGAAAAATAACATAAATTTAAGAAAATTCAATAATGGCTCATTTTAGAAAGATTAGAAGCCTTCTTTGATGTGGGGGAAATGTATACAATGCATTGAAAAATCTAAATACAAAAGGTATGTTTAAAATAGATAGTGATCTGGGAAAAATCATTGTCAAATTAAATTAATTGCATTTATTAATAGGAACATAGAATTTCTTGGCTCTAAAATACTAATAGAGATATTTTCTATATTCTCACACAGCTTCAATTAATAAAAACTATATGGCCCTTCTTTTCTAGTTTCTTTGCTACCATTTTTTGCCATTTTTTCCACATAGACTAATACTAGGTGATCTCCTTAAAACAAGTATTTAAAAATACAAAAAAATTTAAAAGTCTTTAAAGCATAACTTTTAAAATCACAAACTTTGAAGTTGATTCCTAAATATTTTATTTTATTCCTGTGCTACTTTAGGCAATACATTACCTTTTAGTGCTTTATTTTCCTCATCTAAAAAAGTGATTTTTCTTTATAATACTTGATGACAATAAATATTTGAATATAAAAAACAATGTCAGGTATATGGGCTGTGTACAATGCATCTTAGCACACTGTGTTGGTTTGAATGGCAATGGCTTCAATATACTCAGATTTTGGATGTTGGTTCTCAGTTGGTGGACTGCAGTCAGAAGTTTTCCTGTGTCTCACCTGGTCCTGCAGCCACTTGGACCCAAGTAAACACACAGAGGCTTATATTGCATACAAACTGTATGGCCTAATGGCTCGAGCTTCTCAACTTAACTTACAACTTAACTCAGCCCATTTCTATTAATCTATGCACTGCCACATGGCTTCATGGCTTACTGGTACTTTCACATCTTGCTTCTCCTGGCGTTGGCTCATAGCATCTGCCCCACTCTCCTTTCTTCTTTTTTCTCTCCAGTTCAAATGTATTGCCTAACTTTATTCAGCCTCACCATTGGCCAACAGCTTTATTTATCAACCAATCAGAGCAATACATATTCAGTGTACAGCAAGACATCCCAGAGCACCTCCCCTTTTCTGTCTAATCAAAAAGGAAGGTTTTAACTTTAACATAGTAAAATTTCATACCACAAAACAGTTATCAAGCAAGAATTACAGTTACAACATCTAGTTTATTTGGCAAAATTAGAAAATATTCTACCATTTATCCTATTTTTGTGAATCTAAAGTTTTATATCTAATTTATCTTTATCATGACTAAAGAAAACTATAATTATAACTATCTAGTCTTCAACTCCATCAAGGACCCCAGAAGGATATAATATTACCTAAGTAAATAGGAAGTGATTTGTAAGCAACTTCCAAAATTTTGGAAATGACAGAGACAGCAGTAACCCAAAGTTCCTTTGCAATGTTGCGGCATCCATCTTCAGCCTATAGGCGTAGAGTTTCTTAGTTGCTTCTCCCTGTGTCCTGCAGAATGTCTGGCAGTCTCCTCTGTGAAGCAGGAAACTGAAGGACCATCTCGCCTTGTTTTGGAAAAATTCAGTGGTCATTTTTCCATGGGACCTGCATGTCCAGTTGATATAATATTTTGTCAAGCAGTCCAGGCCAGAACAGTTTCTTGCCCAAATGACTGTTTTTGCCAAGGAGAAGATAAACTCCACATGGAGTGTCTTTGATGCCCATCTTCCTCTTTGAAGTAAATCAGTGTTGCCAGGAGCAGACATGTCTCATTGTCCAGAAAGTCTAAGTTTTTAACATTTTATTTTATTTTATTTTTTTTGGTTTTTCGAGACAGGGTTTCTCTGTGTAGCTTTGCGCCTTTCCTGGATCTCGCGCTGTAGACCAGGCTGGCCTCGAACTCACAGAGATCCACCTGCCTCTGCCTCCCGAGTGCTGGGATTAAAGGCGTGCGCCACCACCACCCGGCGAGTTTTTAACATTTTAAATGCCATATTCTTTAAGTCTTTGAAGTGTTTGAAGATTACCTACCTAATTGAAATACATCTTTGTATACCTAAAAAACTTAACTAGCATGCCTATAAGTTTGACTATCATAGATGACTAATTATTAATCTGTATTTTTAATTATACATTACAATTTCAAATGAGCTGTACAAACATAATACCTTAAACAAGATATATATATATATATATATATATATATATATATATAGTATAACAAAATTAACTTTAAATTTGTATCAATAAACTAAAATCCATAGCAATGTAAAACATTTTAAACATGTTGATGCTTTTAAAAGTAGATTCAATAATTGACCCTTTTGTCCTATCATATCTATAATAGTGGACCCTTTGGGAGGATCTAGGAGGTGTGGACTTGTTGGAGGAAGAGTGTCCCTTGAGGTTTCAATAGCTCATACCAGACCCTGTCTCTGTCTGTTTCTCTGCCTCTCACTCTCTTTCTAAGACCAGATGTAAGCTCTAAGCTATTCCCCACCATGATGGTCATGGACTAACCATCTGAAATTGTAAGCAAGCTCCCAATTAAATGCTTTCTCTTATAAGTTGCCTTGGTCATGGTGTCTCTACACAACAATAGAAAAGGAACCAAGATATAAACGTATCAGTTGAGGAATGTATGCTGAATCACTAATTGTACTTGTTCAGAGATTATCTTTCTATACTTATTTATTTTTTGTAAGTGCCTATGCAAAAAAAGTCTTGGGGCAAAGTCTTAATAATAGTGGAAGGAAAAATTACCATTTATGTGTAATAATCTAAGAAATTGATGTAAATCATAAAACTGTACTTAGTAAAAATACGATTCTTAATATTTAAAAAACTGTCTTCACAGACATCTGCTGTGGGATGTTCTGTATGGCAAATGTGTTGCTAATTAGTCAATAAATAAAACACTGATTGACCATTGGCTAGGCAGGAAGTGTAGGCGGGACAAGGAGGAGAATAAAGCTGGGAAGTGGAAGGCTGAGGCAGAGAGACACTACCAGCCGCCAAGATGAGAAACAGCATGTGAAGATGCCGGTAAGCCACGAGCCATGTGGCAAGGTATAGATTTATAAAAAAGGATTAATTTAAGCTGAAAGAACAGTTAGCAAGAAGCCTGCCATGGCCATACAGTTTGAAACCAATACAAGTCTCTGTGTTTACTTGGTCGGGTCTGAGCGGCTGTGGGACTGGCAGGTGAGAGAGATTTGCCCTGACTGTGGGCCAGGCAGGAAAACTCTACCTACAAATGGCGTCCAACGTGGTGGCAAGAGTTTCCACCTAAAAACCTGAGAAAAGATTCTAAAACGGAGCTAAAAACAGTTCCTAATTGTCTCTCTCAAATGAGCGGCAGCTGCTGGTTTGAGCTACTGGTGGGTTCCTAGCGTGCGTGCTCGACCTGCCTATGGCGGGAATGAGGCCTTTGCAAGTGGCACTTTGAGCTGCATAGTGGATTTAGCCTTTGCTGGTGCAGAGCAAAAGGGGAGGTTTCTGGGCTACACGCTGCTTGGCTAAAAGCATAGACCCCCGATAGCTCCCAGAGCTGGCGGTAAACCATGGCCATGTTGGGAAGCTGAGGTGGGTGGATCCAGCAGCCACAGCTGCTGCAGTTTAATGCAATAGATTCACAATAAGACAGATTCAGATGTAATAGTTTACAATGTGTATAAAAGATACATAGGCTTGAAAGAGACAAAAAAGGTGATATATAGAGTTATAGAAACAAATACATAGTTTTAAAAAATAAAGTCTTTAAAGAGACAGTAAAGGTAGTATAAAAAATAAGCCACATAAAAATGGATATTACACAGAGAATCTGGATTGTGTTGTCTTTGGGATTTTTAACTGCAGAAAAACATTTGATCATAAAAGATGTTGAGTTAAACCAATATGTATATTTTAAAGATACCATGACTTCAAAATTTGGATATAAGGATATGTTGCTTTGGAAAGGAGACTCTGCTTCTGTTCCCACAGAAAGCCAGAGGCTATGGATTTGTTCCAGATTAAGATACATCAGGTTTGACCAGCCAAGACCCCCTGAAAGGTCTCCGATGACACCATGGCCCAGATGATCCAACATCCAGAACGGTTTGAAGGCATCTGGCTCAGATGATACAGCCTCATGGACTATTCCATAATCCTAAAATTTTCTTTGTTTCCCCATAAGATACAGCGCCCCCCTCCAGCAGGAAGTAGTAAGAGAAGCTACGCCCAAATTCCCAAATTATATGTAATTTTACTTTGTTAAGGTTAAAACCTTCCTTTTTGAAAAAAAAAAAAAAAGGGAAAGTGCTGTGGGATGTTCTGTATGGCAAATGTGTTGCTAATTAGTCAATAAATAAAACACTGATTGACCATTGGCTAGGCAGGAAGTGTAGGCGGGACAAGGGGGAGAATAAAGCTGGGAAGTGGAAGGCTGAGGCAGAGAGACACTGCCAGCCACCAAGATGAGAAACAGCATGTGAAGATGCCGGTAAGCCACGAGCCATGTGGCAAGGTATAGATTTATAAAAATGGATTAATTTAAGCTGAAAGAACAGTTAGCAAGAATCCTGCCATGGCCATACAGTTTGAAACCAATACAAGTCTCTGTGTTTACTTGGTCGGGTCTGACGGCTGTGGGACTGGCAGGTGAGAGAGATTTGCCCTGACTGTGGGCCAGGCAGGAAAACTCTACCTACAGACATCTGCAGACTTTTTTGTTTCAATGAAAAGTACAATTTTGAAAATTGTTTCAGATATTTTAAGCTGGTACTAATTTTCAGTAAATGCATAGGTTTTATCTCCTCTTAAAAGATAATTCTTTCATCTATTGAAGTATCATGTGTCACTATCGATATATTGATGACTAAAAACAAATTTTAGTCACCTTTTAATTTACATTCTAAATTTTCAATTAAAATCTAATTACACTACTTCCCTCCTACCCGTTTTTCCCTCCAACACTTCCTATGTTCTCCCTCAACTCCCTCTCAGATTGACTGCCTCTATTTCTTTGATTAATATAGTTATATATGCCTAAATATATAAATACAACCTGCTAGTCCAATTAGTGTTGCTTGGGTGTACACAATTTCAGCACTGATCATTTTGTATTGGGTAGCCAATCAGAGGGCTCATTCTTGAGAGACGAATTATCCCACTGTCAGTATTTAGTTGCCTTTAGTTCTTTGTCTTAGAGTGGGACCCTAAGAGATTTCCACTTTCTGAATTAGCATGTCTCTTGGTATTGTCATTGTCCAGGTTTTGTTTAGACATCTATACTCCTGAGGTATCATGGGTATAGTGTCTAGGAGATACAATCTCCCAGAAAATTTCTTGGTGCTCTGGCTCTTGTAATCTTTCTGACCCTCTTCCATGATTTTCTTGATCCTTAGGTGCAGGCAGATCTGTTACAGATATTTGTCTGTTGGGCCCAGGCTCCTCATGATCAGTTTCTCTCTGTATTATGGACAGTTGTAGGTTTCTGTAAGTGTCTCCATTTGGTGCAAAGAGAAGCTTCTGCTGTGTGGTATGAGAACTAAACTTATCTGTAGGCATAAGGATAAGTTTTAGAATAAAGTTAGGAATTGTGCTTGTCTAGTAAAGTAGCAGTAGTAGGTTCTCCTCTAAGATCCATGTCCTCAGTAGCCTGGGTAGTTAGCTAAGTTTCTCATGTTGAATGGGCCTTAAGACCAATTAGACAGGTGTTAGTTACCACCCAGACATTAGTGCCATATTGCACCTCTAGGGGTATCTTGCAATCCTCATTATTGTTGTGGTTCATAAGCAACAAAAGTAAATAGGACTGTTGATTGTTTCCCTCTCTTGGAGTTTGCACAACACAATTCTGGTACTATAAAATAAAACTAGATGGCAAGAAAGAGGCTTTCAAATTAGATCCAGTTCCATGAGTGAGGTAATGCAGACTCAGAAGGACAAACACGGTATGTACTCAATCATAAGTAGATACTAGATGTAAAGCAAATGATAGTCAGACTGCAATCCACAGCTCCAAGGAGGCTAGCTAGTAAGGAGGACCCTAGGGAAGACACAGAGACTGCACTGCGATGGAGAAATGGATGAGATCTACATGAGCAAACTGGGGGTGAGGGCGGGTAATGGTGGGCAAGAGTTGGGAGAATGAGAGCTTAGGGGAGTGGGAGGCTCTAGCTGGATCAGGAACAGAGTGGGAGAACAAGGAAAGAGATACCATGATAAATGAAGACCCCATGTGAATAGGAAGAAGCAGAGTGCTAGGGAGGTCCCCAGAAATCCACAATGATGACTCTACCATAGACTACTGGCAATGGTCGAGAGGGTGCCTGAGCTGACCTACTCTGGTGATTGGATAGCTGAACACCCTAGCAGTCATCATAGAACCCACATCCAATGACTGATGGAACCAGATATAGAGATCCACAACCAGGTCCCAGGCAGAGCTCCAGGAGTCCAATCAACGAGAGAGAGGAGGGATTCTATGAACAAGAGGATATCAAGACCATAATTTGAAAAAGTACAAAGACAAGTAGCCAAACTAGTGGAAACACATGAACTGTGGACCAATAGCTGAGGAGCCCCCATGGTACTGGACTAGGCCCTCTGGATAAGTGAGACAGTAGTTTAGCTTGAACTGTTTTGGGGGGGGGGGGGGCGCTAGGCAGTGGGACCGGGACCTGCTTCTATTGCATGAGCCAGCTTTTTGGAGCCTAGTGTTTATGGTGAGACACTTTGCACAGCCTTGATGTAGGGAGGAGGGGCTTAGACCTGCCTCAACTGAATGTACCAGACTCTACTGACTCCCCAGGGGAGACCTTGCCTTGGAAGATGTGGGAATGGGGGATGGGTTGGGGGGGAAAGGCTGGGGGTGGGAGGAGGGAGGATAGGGAATCTGTAGTTGGTATGTAAAATGAATAGAAATTTTCTTTAAAAAAAAAAAAAGAGCATTTCATCTTCAGAAATAGGGACTTATCCTCAACCCAGAAGAGTCAATCAAGGACAACAGCAATAACCTACATTGTTTTGATCAACAACTGGAATGGAGGTTTCTCATGCCAGGTACCTAGTCTACGGCTCTCATGAGGATCATCATTGGCCCAGATGCCCTTCCTTTCTCTCCGTGTGTCTCTGTGTGTGTGTGTGTGTGTGTGGTGTGTGTGTGTGTGTGTGTGTGTGCGTGTGTGTGTGTGTTAACATAATTCCTTGAGGCATCAAACATGCTTAATGCTTAATGTTATTTGTCCCTCCCACCATTTTCTCCTCCTGTGTTGACTTCCTACCCAATTCTCCAATTATAGCTCCTCTCCTTGTTTTTCCCATTTCCCCCTTTTTTTTAATCAACTGTGTCTTGCAACCCTTCTCTAGTGTCTCCACCCCACCATGGTCCCTTTTTTTACTTGCCTGTTACTCCAGATTATAAAATCACATCAGAGAATTTGGAGATAGAAACCTCCAATGAGAGAGAATATGAAGCATTTGTCTTTCTGGGTCTGGGTTACCTCGTTCAGTATAATATTTTCTAGTTGTATCCATTTACCTGAAAACTTCATGATTTCATTTTTCTTTACAGCCAAATAGTATTACTATATATATATATATATATATATATATATATATATATATATATATATACATATATATATATATAAAACATTTTCATAATCCGTTAATCAGTCGACAACATTTAAATTGTTTCCATTTGCTACCTATTATGAATAGAGTAGTAATGAACATTGCTGAGCAACTATCTATAGGGTAGCATGTCAAGTACTTTAAGCATATCCAAAGGTTGGTGTAGCTGGGTCATATGGTAGATTTATTTTTAGCTTTTTGATACTTGTTTCCAGAGTGTTTGACCAGTTTGCATTCCACCAACAGTGAACCAGGACTGCCCTTTCCCGCATCTTTGGAAGCACCCGTTTTCTGTTGTTTTGTTGATCATAGCTATTCTAACTGAGATCAGATGAAGTCATGAAGTTGTCTTAATTGGCATTTCCCTAATAGCTGAGTGACAAACATTAAAGATATTCCTTAGCCATTTTCATTTCCTCTTTGAGAACTCTTGTTTAGATTCCTATGCCCTTTTTAATTGGGTCAATTGTTTTCTTGGCTCTGCTGAGTCCTTTATATATTTTGGATATTAATCCTCTGTCACAGGTATACCTGGCAAAGATTCCTTCTGACTCTGTAGATTTCTTTTCAAGCAATAAGTTACTTCTTTGGCTGTACAAATGAATTTAGTTTTTATGAGGTCCCACTTGTCAATTGTTTTCTTATTTACTAGGCAAATGGAGTCCTATTTAGAAAGTCCTTCCCAACACCTACCTCTTCAATAGCACTCCCTACATTTTCTTCTGGCAGTTTTAACATTCCAGGTTTTCAATTGAGGTATTTGATTCATTTGGAGTTGATTTATGTGCAGAGCGATAGATATGGGCCTAGTTCCATTCTTCCCCATGTGGACATCCAGTTTTTCCAGCACCATTTGTTGAATGTGCTGAGTTTTTGAAGCTTAAATGTGCAATGTTAGAAATAGTTTGAAAATATAAATATATTTAAAATATTTGACATTATTTTGTTTTATATTTTTATTCCAGAAGAAATGCAAAATCTTCTATTTATAGAATATCTAAAGAATTGAGACTAAATTTTTAGAAAAATAGACTTTTCTAATGTGTCAAACTGTTACATTTCTTCAATAGTACTAAAGATTTTCAAATGAAGTCTCCAGTTCAACTATATCTAAATATCTTTAAAAAAAATGTAAAGGCACTTCAAAACTTTAAAATCAAAGATATGAGACATAAACCTGTTTTAAAATCTATTGGTTGCCTGTGGGATTTTAGAGCATTATACAGTAAAGTTGAGCATTTCATTTTACTGGAGTTCCCTTGTCTAGAAAAGGTCTACACTGTGTAAACGGCATGCTCCCCCCCCCAAAAAAAGACTTTAATTGTACACATACAAAGTTGTCTTAATTTTTAATAACTTTAAATTTCCAAAACAATAACCATTCTATTATTTTTAAAGATCAAATCCCATCTGCAAAAGTAAAAGACTTAATGAGTATTAGGAAAAGCTGCATTAAAATTTAAGAGCTACATGGTGGACATCTCCTGGTGGACAACTCCTGGTGTCCTTTAATGCATATTTTTTACTCAGAAATTCTCTTAGTTGAGACACCATCTTCCTTTAGACATACTGATCATTCTCTGAGGATGGATAACTGTCTCTCAGAGAACAACCTCAACAAAACGAAATTGGGTGGGGCAGGAGTTGAATGAAGACAGTGGCTATGAGGCAGTAATAAAGTAATTCTGTTAGGTAAGATACAAAAGAAAATTTCAAAACAACATGAATGGGTGTGGGTGGATGTGGGTTTAGAAAAACAAAACAAGGGAGTTTTAGTAAATGTTTGTTAATGTTTAAGCAATGCTAAATGCCAAATGGCAATTAAAATCTACATATTTTACAAAGTGCATATTTAGCTGAAGACAAAATTAAAAATAAATTGGGTATAATGAACTGTACTCATAGCCATGTTCTATTCTTTGATAGTCCAAAAAGTGAAAAAGAAATTATGAAAAACAAATACATCAAAAGAATTTTGAAAATTTGTAATAATGACATTTTTTTAAAGATTGGTTCAATCACGTTTCAAAGACCATTTATATTCTATCAATTATGAAAATTAATAGTGCTATAGTTTTTATTTTAAAGTGGCCTTATCTATACCTTGAAAATATTTCTTCTTAAGGAGATAATAAGGAGCAACAATATGGAAAATGGGCAAAAATAGTAACTGCAAAGGGTAGGGTGAGCGAAGAGAAAGTCATTCATGCACTCAAGAGGAACTGAAGGGAAATAATGACTGACTAGTTTGGGGAAAGCAGATTCTATAACCCCAGAATTGATGTGTAAATGGCCAACATATGTAGGGCATTTGTGGTAGTTAGAATGAGAATGGTTCCATAGACCCATACAGTTGAATGCTTGGTCCCCAGTTGGTAAACTATTTGGGAAAGGTTAGGGGATATGGCTTTGTTGGATGAGGTGAGTCACTGGGGGTGAGCTTTGAGGTTTCAAAAGCCCATGCCAAGGCCAGTTTCTCTCTCTTTCTGCCTATTCTCTGTAGGTTAGGATATAAAGCTCTCAGCTACTGCTCCAGCTCCATGCCTGTCTGCTTCCCACTGTGATGACCATAGACTAATCCTCTAAAACTGTAAACAAGATCATAAGTAAGTGCTTTGTTTTGTAAGGGTTTCCTCAGGTTTGGTGTCTCCACATAGCAATAGCACAGTAACTAAGACAACATTCATGTTGTAAGTTCTTTTAAAGAAGTTACATGGCAGGGAAAAGGAACTAGAGGAGGAATATAGAAGCAGGATCTGCTTCCTGTCAGCCAGCAAGAAAGCGGGTGCCTCAGTCCTATAATCATAAAGAATTAGATATTGCTAATAAATTGAAGCCTAGAAGAGGAACCTGAGTCCCAGAGACTGAAGCTACAACCAAGATGTTTTCAGCAAAATGCTTAGATGCTAAGCAGAGAACCATGTCGTATGAGTCTCCTGATCTGCTAATATAGTAGATTTGTATTTTCTAAGTTACTGAGTTTGTGACAATTTAGTACACATTAAGAGAAAAGTAATAGTAGCATTTATCTTTTTTGTCTAGTTTTGATCTATGATGAAAGAAGAGTAAACCCTCAGAAAAGGATGTTGAAAAAAAATGGATGATATAATGCAATGAATCTGAATATGGGGTAGCCATTGAAGAAGTAAGGCATAGAAGGGTTTTGACATTTTCTTGTGTACTGTTTGAAGTTAAAAGGTAAGTAGTCACAGATAGTTTTATCTATAGTTAAGCTAAATAGAGTGGGTTTTGACATTTCCTTATGTACTTTTTGAAGGTAAAAGGTGAGTGGTCACAGACAGCTCTGTCTAAATAATGACTGAGTAGATTGGGGAAAGAGAAGATTCTGCAACCCCAGCATTGAGTGTGTGAATGGCCTCCATATGTGGGATATTTGTGGTGGTTAGAATGAGAATGGTCCCTGCCTCTACTGAATCTACCAGACTGAGCTAAATTCCCAGGGGAGCCCTTGCCCTGGAGGAGATGGGAATGGGGGGTGGATTGGGGGGAGGGCAAGTGGGGCAGGAGGAGGGAGGACAGGGGAATCCGTGGCTGACATGTAAAATTAAATTAATTATAAAATTTTAAAAAAATTTTTAAAAATGTTCAAAAACAAAAACAAACAAAAAACAAGCAAACAACAACAACAAAAAAAAAAGAATGAGAATGGTCCCATAGGCTCATGTGTTTGAATGCTTGATCCCCAGTTGGTAACTATTAGGCAAGGATTAGGATGTATGGCCTTGTTAACATAGGTTCTAATGTTTTTACTGTCTATTAAAAAAATAGATAGTTCATGCTATTTCTCTTTTGTTAATTATTTATGTATCTGTTTATTTACTTAATTGCACAAAAGAGTGGTCATTATTATTTTTTATATGTGGATATAATGTACTTGGATCTACTACATCTTTTTATCTGTTGTCCTGTATCATCTACTTTATTGAGTATGAGAGGAGAGTGATTGGATGCTAAGCATGTTTCCAGCTAAGATTGAGAGTTCTAAAAAGGCATAGAAATGACTTTTGAAATAAGCTCTACAGGTATAGAGTCAGGCAATTTCTGTTTTAAAGGAATGTCATGGAAAGGCAAAGTCTTTCTGTTCTGAGAGAGAGAGAGAGAGAGAGAGAGAGAGAGAGAGAGAGAGAGAGAGAGAGAGAATTAGGAATTGAAGGATTGATTTCTTAGGTCTGGACTGTGTGACTAAATCTGTTGACTGTTCATTTCTGTAATCCATGATACATGTGGAGAGCTACTTTATTAGCATTTTCACATCTCACCCTCCCCTAAACATTTGAAGCACTATTAGAGAAAAGAACATATGAAATTAGCTTTAGAGAACTAAACATGTGTTCCTTTGTATTTTGTTCACCTTCACTTATGCTTCCTATGAGACAGGATATGATTAGAGAGAGATTATGTCTTTTCTGAACATATGGTAAAACTTGTTCATCAAAACATCTGACCATGGTACCTACTTTGATTGTTATTGACATGTATCTATTCCTGTCTTTCTATTCCTGTTTCAGTTTTAGAGACATCAATAGAAACATTTAGAAACACCACATTTCATCTAAATTTCCAATGTAGACATTAAGTTATTTGGTATAATTCCATGAGTTAGATTTGTGTTATATGTCTAAACCTAAGATGTTAGATAGTAAAAACTTTATAACTGTATCGTCTTGAAAACTGCTTTCCTTCTGAATATGAAATGGTCTTCCTTGTTCTTACTAATGACTTTTCCCTTAAATTCCATTCTGTCTTATAGTATTGCTATATTGCTTTTATTTTCATTATAGCTGTTATTGTGCATCATGCACCATGTTTTTCCTGTATGAATGTTTATTTCTCTTAGATATGTCTCTTGCAAACATACTATACATGAAATTTTAGAATCTATGATTCATTTAAATATTAAGTGAATCTAATATTGTTTTCTTTATATACTTTCTTTGCATTAAATTAAATTAATCTAATTAAAATGTTTTATTTCCTTAGTCTCTGATGATATTAATTAATATAGGCTGATGATAATATTTTATCACTTAACTACAACTAACATAAACTAACTCTTTAAATAGTTCTGTTCATTTATTTGAAGATATTTTTGAGTTTCTGTTGTATGCAATCATTCTCCAAGTAAGAGAAATAAATTATTGAATAAATAAGACAAGAAATCCCTACTCCTTTGAAACTTCCATTCTAATTAATAGTAATTGTACATGTTGGGCAATGATAAGTAATTTGTATATATTACATAGTAATAGAGTCACAGAAAAGAGAACAGTAACATGGGCAAGTAAGTTTACCCAATTGAGATAGTGAGGATTCTAACAGTCATGAGATTTGACTTATGAGCATCTTCATTTAATCTTTGTGTTCAATAACACTTAAGGTTAAATAGTTCTACAGACAAAAAAAATAAAACCTATCTTAAGATCATAGATGGAACTTGAGATGTATTTATAAACTATTGCACATTTTAATGTTTATGTACATATTTTATGAGAAAGGCAAATTGACAGCCTCATGTTTTACTGATACAGTACTTAATGGGTTCAATGAATTCATGGAAAAGGGAATGGTAGTTCTTGGCTAAATGCAGACATTGAAAGATGTGGGTAGGTTTTGTCAGGAGTCTGTGCAATAACTTTCTTATGGCATTACCAAATGACATACCCAGGACATGCTCACTCTGAATACAGACACAGTCGTTAATAGATGCAGTAGAAGACTTTGACAAGAGAATTCAGTACCCTTCAGTCTTGCATGTCACTCTGATTTTATATTCTCCATGTTTATTATGGATTGTAGGTTAATTGAGGCACGTCTATGTTATCCCAGTAATTTCTGTTCCCTCATTTGAAGTATTTCTGGTTTTGTTTTGTTGTTTTTACTATTCCCTATGTCTTTCTCACCATGGGGCCAAAAGATGCTGGCAACACATAAAGGCCTGCAATGATTCTCAACCTTCCTAATGCTGCAACCCTTTAATACAGTTCCTCATGTTGTAGTAACCCCCCAACCATAAATTTTTTAGTTGCTACTTCCTAACTATAATTTTGCTACTGTTATGAATCACAAAGTAAATATCTGATATGGAGGATATCTGATATGTGAATCCCAAAGGGGTTACAATCCACATGTTGAGAGCTACTGGCCTAAGAGTATTTCATGAGATGTTTTGTAGTTATAAAATCCATACAACAACCCCCAACACTAAAATAAGCTGTAGAAAAACTAAAGCCCATTCAGCTTAATCAACTTAATATTAAGAGAATTAAAGAGAATATTTCTGTTCTTGCCCTCAGCTATTCACTGCTTTAATAAGTGCCCACTGCATACCTGTGGAATTTTTAACCACTGCATGGCCATAAACTTGATAAATGTCGGCCGGGGCGGTGGTGGCGCACGCCTTTAATCCCAGCACTCGGGAGGCAGAGCCAGGCGGATCTCTGTGAGTTCGAGGCCAGCCTGGTCTCCAAAGCGAGTTCCAGGAAAGGCGCAAAGCTACACAGAGAAACCCTGTCTCGAAAAAAACCAAAAAAAAAAAAAAAAAAAAAAAAAAAAAAAAAAAAAACTTGATAAATGTCATAAACAATGAAGATCAATAGATAAGTCTTATATGTTAGAGTAAGTAATTTTTAATATCGTGGTATATCAAATTGACATCAAAACTCAAGACTTTGAAAGGAAATCCCCATATATATACTAGTAAAACTCAAAGTTCTGGAATATTTTCTCAAAATATTTGCATTGTGGTCAATTTTGATTGTCAACTTGATTGGTTTAAGATATTCTATGGTATTGAAGAGATACACCCTGAGTGTTTCCAGAGACTATCAACAGAGGGATCAAGACCCACCATATAAGAGGCTGGTGCCATCCTGTGGGCTTGGGTTCTTCACTTAAAAGAAGAAAAGGGAGAAAGGAAACTGACCTTCACAGTTCATCACTCTCTCTGCTTCTGCCTGTGCACAAAATGTGGCACAGCTTCCCTGTACAGTGTGTGTCCTCAAACCATGAGCCAGAATAAACAATTTCTCTATTAAATAACCTTCATCAGACAGTCTCTTACAGCAATAAGTTAATGTAATGTGGCTAGCAAAAACAACAGCAAAATTCATCAAACTAAAAAGCAATTCTAGCAGCCATTCAGCAAAAGAAGAGAAAATCAAATTCATAATGTCTGTTGTTGGTTTTTGTTGTTGTTGCTGTTGTTTTATCTTGTGCTTCTCAGTTTACCATAGTAATTGACAAGGAGACTATCACCTAGTGGTGCCTACTGATCTCACTAGGATTTCATTCTGCTGACCCCACCTACCACAATCAAATGGATTCTGGGCCTTGTGGGTGGTCTCCATTGAAAGGGTTCTGACAAGACACATCCTTCATAGTACAGCATACTCTCAAGGAATGAGAGTGGACAATGGCCAAAAGGATCATTGTTCTATGTTTTAGACAGGCTTTTTATTACTTCTAAAGTCTATCAGGGGGAAAAAAAAGCACCATGGTCCATTTTCACAAAAAAAAAAAAAAAAAAAAAAAAAAAAACAAAAACAAAAAAACCCTGTGGTATTGTATTCCCCCAAATATTGTGCACGCTAATAAACTTATCTGGGGTCAGAGACAGAGCACCCACAATATTAAACATAAAGGACAGGCAGTGGTAGCACACGCCTTTAATCCTAGCATTCCAGAGGCAGAAATCCATGTGTTCAAGGATACAGACAGGCAAGACTCATCATGCCTTTAATCCCAGAAAGCAAGACTTTAATCCCAGGGAGTAGTGGTAGAAAGCAGAAAGGTATATAAGGTGTGAGGACCAGAAACTAGAAGCATTTGGCCTGGTTAAATTGGTTAGCTTCAGGCATTCGAGCAGCAGTTCAGCTGAGAGCCATTGAGATGAGGACACAGAAGCTTCCAGTCTGAGGAAACAAGATCAGCTGAGAAGTTAGCCAGGTGAGGTTAGCTGTGGCTTGTTATGTCTTTCTGATCTTCCAGTTTTTACCCCAATACTTGGCTCCGGGTTTGATTTTATTAATAAGAACTTTTAAGATTCATACTACAAAAAAAACCTTATGTGGATTTCATTTCAGGACAGGGTTACAGGTAGCAGAAGGAATTCAGTCCTGCTGATGTCACTTACCCAGATTCCCTGTTTTATAGGGACTTCCATGATGGCTAACCTATAAGGGTAAGCATCTGCAAAAATGGGAAGGAAAGAAAGCTGACCAAAGAAATTCACTTACCCTAGTAGGAAAGAAAGAAAGCTTGAAGAGAGAGTTGGAATAGAGAACCAGAACTGGAAGACTGCACTTACCCAGCCAATGGAAAGCAAGAGGTAGGCACATGTTCAGAGCTGTTAAAAACGTTTGGTTCTTGGACAGCACATTTGTCACTTTGTTAAGGATAATGCTGCTACGTTCTCCAGAAAAGAAAACAAAGCTTTGCCTTCCCTCTGTTGACTCTCTTGAGTTCGTTATTGTAGAGTGGGAGTCTTGTTACCCACAAGTCTCTAGAAAAAGTAGTTTTCCCAAGGTACATTTTTTTTTATCAAGTCCTTTCATAGGCCTGCTTGGATTGACTCTTATAAGAGGGGGCCATAGTACGGTCTATTCTTGTTCTTGATCAGAAAGTCTTCTCTGGAGGCTGGGTTTAGACAGTTACCCACTGAAGACCTTTGGAGCAGTTCAGGTTGTTGTGTCTCTTCCAGAGCAAGAGATATGACTCAGGTCTCACTTGTTTGGGCAGTAATTAGACTCCAGCCGATGCAGTCATCGTTTTTACATGCTGTTCATTACAAAGGAGGAGTTCAAACTCTGTCCTCCACAATGCTAATATTTAGCTTCCTAGTACCACATCCAACAGAGAAAGAAGAGAATTATCAGCTTGTTAATTGTATGCACATATAACAAGGTTTTAAAGGTACATACTGCAAACATTTCAAAACAGAAAATCCAACAGACTTACTTACAAGGTGGAATTAAAAGACGTAATTCAGCAGAGAGGATACAAAACTCTCATAGTAGGGACAAAACTAAAACAGGACAACCTCTGGGAAAACACTCACATGTGGGGACATGCCACCTGGGTAGAGCAGGGTAAAACTCGATACTTTTATTTTTGACCTTTGACCCTGGACATCTGGAAATCCAATTCGAATCAAACAGCAGGAAGTTTTCTTTTCTATTTCAAAAACTTTGAGACAAGAGAAAGCTTTTAAGCACCTAGGTTCATTATACTACCAAAAGCTCAAATATTTATCACTTGTGTGCAAGTGCAGAACATTTGGTCGGGAAATAGATCCCTCAAAGATCGGAAGTTCTGGCTTGTTATTTGTGGTTATAGATCCAGACAATAGCTGAAATAAGAAAAATCAATCCATTATTTTGAAGCTAGCCAATATTCTAATATGGTGCTCATCCTCCAATTCCTAAATTTAAAAATTGAAGCAGTTTATATAATCATGCACTTGTAAAATACAGTGTGCTTTAAAGGTGTTTTCATCTGCAACAACAACAAAAAATCTTTACCTTACATTTTAAAATATCATAAAATGTTTGTATTTTTCATTGTACCTCTAATTTTATTTAGGCTGTACTAAATATTACTGTGTAGGATATATTAAAATTAAGAAATTATGCTTCAAAACAAGCTATATGAGGAAAACAAACTTTTCCTTTGTGCATCAAAATTACTTGTATAATGTTAAACAATTTATTTAATCACCAATAAGTTCTTGGATGAAAATAAGCCTTTGCCCACATGAAGATAGAAGCATAAGTAGAGGAATAACATAATCTTATGCCAGAGACAGCTTGGTCCTAGTGATTCAAATTTGGTAGCTTTGGGATTTCAGAAAAGCAAGTTAACTTCTCAAGTCCAGTTTCCTCATCTACAATAGGCATATTGCTGTGAATACATACCAGAATTATTATGACAAGAGACAATAGTCTCAGAGGAAGATACAGTAAGAGCCACCAGTATAATTAACCTTATCTATTTTATTTTTAAAATGTTGAGAAATTCATCCAGTGGGACAAGATAAGTTCCAGAATTATAAATTGCCCATTCAAATCCAAGTAGTCACTGTGATTTTAATAATTCTTACAGCTCCAGGGGTAATAGTGGCAATGTTAAAGTGATCATCCTTTCTTTGTACACATAAACCACACACAGTGATAATTGGAGGCTGGTCAGTAATTTTTTTTAACTAGAACAATTTAAGGCATTTGATTAAATTATATTGCAGAAATCACATCTATTTCTATTATGTATATGAACTATCTTATGTAGTGAGTGTTAATCATTAGGAAGTTGTCTATTCATGACTTACATTGAAACTATTTTTTTCATCACTATAGACCAAGCTTACCATGTAGCTTGCCAAAATGAACTGACTTAGAATAAAACAATTTCTATTTGTAGTCTATTTCATTTCTGGAACTGACTCACTATTTATTTGCCAGAAATTTTTTGCAAGTGTTTTGTACATGCTAGGAATTCAAAATATTTACAACATTGCCCAAATGTAATGCACTTCAAAGAAATACACCTCTATTTGAATTTTTGTGTTAACTGATTTAACAAGGAGTAAACAATCTCTATGTCAATTATTGCCAAAAATTGTAATCTTAAATATATTCTAGTGTATATGTAGGATTGCTACCTTTATTTAAAGTATATTTTGATACATAAGTACTTATTACATTGAATATTCTATGTAAAAGACTTATACCTATAGAGTAACATGAGTTCTATAATTTGTAATTATAATATTTTAAATCATTGAAAATAAATAACTAAAAAGAGAAAAATAAAGTCAAAACCTCTATGTAATATACCTACTGTCCTGTAAAATGCGTAGCTGAAGTACCAGGTCTCAAATAAGCTATTAAATCTGGTCTTACCCATGAGTGGGAGGGCACATAACTACATTTAGAATCTTTTAAAAGTGCATGCTTTCATTTCAGCATCCACAGTCATAATTATCACCATAGGAGTACAGACACAAAATGGTTTGGGGCTTCTATCCTATCTTGCTTCACCTTTCTTTCTTAAAAGAAAATAAAAGTCTTTAAAAAGTCTTGTTCCTGTGTTTTCCTTTCCTGTACACCCCACACAGCATAATGCTCTCTGAAAATGCATGCGCAGTTCCTACTAATGGACTATGCATGTATCAAAGAGAGAATGCAGCCTGCTGAATAGCATCCTTCTTTGCAGTATTGTGAGCAACTCACCCACCTTCTAACAATCCCCTTTCTAAGCTCTTTGACACTTTACTGTCTGCCTACCTTACTTATTCTCTTCGTGAACATAAAGAAATAGACCCTTTCCAGAAAGCCACCTCTCTGTGTACATGGCCCAAACACAGGACTTTTCTTTCCCACATAGACAAATATATTCATGCTATTTTCCCAACAGAAGCATTGATTATTGTGTTTTGTGGAAGAATTTAGACAAATAAGAGGAAATTGGAGTACAGTATTTATGGATATATTAAAGAATCTTATTAAAATGTTTATAACTTATAGTTCTAGTAGTGAACATTGGTAGAAACAAGCAACAATCAATTTGTCAGACCTAAAATGGGGTTAGGTCATAACTTCTCAATTTAGAATTGTCTCCTAGTCTTGGGCATCAAATACTTGATAACCGATTCTCTGTATTTGGCACAGGAGTAACAAGGCATAGGAGTATGGTTGTGTTCTTCAGTATAAAGTACATGCTATATCCAACATTTTTATGGATTTACTGACATTCTTAACAATGTGAAAATTGATGCACACTCTTTCATAATAACAAAAACATGTACATATTGCCACACACGTGTAGCTGGAGTTTTCCTGTGTCCTGTTCCACAGCCACTCAGACCCAAGTAAACACACAGAGGCTTATATTAATTAAAAACTGGCCATTAGTGCAGGCTAACTACTGATTAGCTCTTACATTTAAACTCAGCCCATTTCTGTTCATCTATATTTCACCATGCATTTTGTGGCTTTACCTGTGTGCCATTACATGCTGCTCCCTGGACAGTGGGCTGGCATCTCCTGACTCAGCCTTCCTCTCCCCAGAATTCCCCTTGTCTGTTTATCCCACCTATACTTCCTGCCTGGCTACTAGCCAATCAGCTTTTTATTCATCAACCAATCAGAGCAACACCTATTCACAGCATACAGAACATCCCACAGTACATACAGTCTGTTATGACTTCAATAACAAAAACTATTGATCCTATATATCGACTCTTCACTCTTCCTTTTAACTTTTTAAAGATTAATTTGTTTATTTATGTATTTTTTCTTCATGTATATATTGCTCCATGCTTGTGCCTGGTGCACAGTGAGATCAGGAAAAGGCATCAGATCCCTATGAAACTGAAGTAATAGATGGTTGTGAGCCACTGTGTGGGAATTGAAAAATTAATCAAGGTACTCTGTAAGTGTAAAAAATGCTCTTAACTGTTGAGCCATCTTTTGTGGAATATGTAAAGGTATGTTACATTTGTTTATGTTGTAGAATATTAACTATGTAAAGGTCTGTCACATTTGTTTATGCTGCGTCTGTTTAATGGTATAAAGACATGTTGCTATTTTACTTTGCCTGCCTAAGGCACCTGATTGGTCTAATAAAAAGCTGAATGGCCAGTAGCCAGGCAGTAGAGGGATAAGTGGGGCTGGCAGACAGAGAGAATAAGTAGGAGAAATCATCTAGGCTTGAGAGAGAAGAGGACGAGGGAGAAAGAGAGGGAGATGCCCGGGGTCATCTAGCCAGGCAGCCAGCAGCCAGCAGCCAGCCAAACATGGAATAGGACATGAAGAATGAAAAAAAAATATAAAGCCCTGAGTCAAAATGTAGATGAAGAGAAACAGGCTAAATTACATTATAAGAGATAGTGGGACAAGCATAAGATAAGGCTGAGCATTCATAACTAATAATAAGTCTCCATGTCATGATCTGGGAACCGGTTGGTGGCCCATAAGAAAGCCTGCTACAGCTATCCCTCCTTGTCTATGTATATTAGTCTTAATTATCAAGCATTCCTTTCATTAACAGAAAAGAATTCCACAAGGGTTCTTGTAACAGCTTTGCACTTCAAAATTGTTTATGCATTTTAGACTTCAGGAAAGAAAAGAGATGGGTCATATGGAGTGTGACATTTAATTTCATGTATCAACTTAGCCATTGACCCAAATATTTTATAAACATTTTATGTTCTTAATGAATTTATTTTTTAATGATCATAATATTTAAAGCAGTAGTGTTTAAGTAAAGCAGACTGTCCTCCATAATATGAGTATGTTTTACATAATTAATGGAATACTTTTGTAGAAAAATATTAACCTCCAACAAAAGACAGAGCATTTTCCAAAGGACTGATTTCTAACTCAGATTGCAAAAGTGGCTTTTCCTTGGATCTCTGGCCTCTAAACCTACTCTATAAAATTGAACTTTCCACACTTTACAGTGACAAAAGCCAGTTTCTTAAACTTTCTGTGTCCATCTCCATTTCTATATCTCAAGCTCTATGCATCCATCCTGTCTCCATAAAGAATTTTGAAGAATACATAGACTACCAAGTATTTTCTGCCTTTTCCATTACATTTTAACTAGACCGAAAATAAAGAACTGTGAATTTTCAAAAAAAAATTTATCAGACCATGAAGTAACATAACTAAGGAGGTGAAGGACCTCTAGAATTAATGCTTTAAAACTGAAGGAACAAATAGTGGAAGGTACAAAAAAATGAAAAGGCCTCACATGGTCAAATATTAGAAGAATTAATATTATGAAAATGGCCATGTTACTAAAACTAATTCACAAGTTCAGTGCAATTCAAACCCAAATCCTTGTGCTATTTTCATAGAAATAGGAAAAAAATTCTTAAAATTTATATGGAAGCATAAAAGATCCTGGATAACCAAAATAAATCAGAACAAAGAGAGTACTGCTGAAATTTTTCAACAAGTACTATTCTAGTTTTATTTCTTTTTCTGTGATAAAATTCACTCATGAAAGCAACTTACAGGGGAAAGAGATTTATTTCAACCCCCAGTTCTAGGATATAGTCCATCATAACATGGAAGTCACAGTGGCAAGAACTTGATGAAGACGCATCCAAAGGCAAGAGCAGAGAGAAATGGATAAATATGTGCTTACCTGCTTAATTGTTTGTGTGTACTCAACTCTACTGATCGACTTTAATACATTTCAGGATGCTGCTCCCTTCCTTTAGGTTTGGTGCTGCCTACAGCAGGCAGGATGTTCTCATGTCAATTAGCTTAATTAACACAATCCCCCACAGACATGCCCACTGGTCAACCCAATGTAGACAAACCTTCTTTGACACTCTCTTCCCAGATTATTATAAGCTGTGTCAAGTTGACCATTAAAGCTATCACAAACCCCAGATCTGATTTCGATTTACTCTGTAGAGCAATAGTAATGAAAAAAGAAAAAACCATCATGGTACTATCACAAAACAGACAAGTAGATAAGTGGAATAAAATAGAGGGTCCAAAGACAAATTCACACAATTACAAGTGCCCCCCACCTTTATTTTTACAAAGATGCCAGAAGTAAACAAGTGATGCTGGGAAAACTGGCCACCTACATGCAGAAAATGAAAATAGATCCTTATTTTTCATCCTGTATAAAACTCAACTCCAAATGGATTAAGCACCTCAATGTAAAACCTGAAACTGTTAGAAGAAAACATAGTGAGTATACCATAAAAGATAGACACATGGGAGGACTTCCGACATAGGCCTCCATTTTCTCAGGAAACAAGGTCATCGATTGACAGTAGGACCTCATGAAGCTATAAAGCAGTACAGAAACTGAAGTAGTCAACTGAGAAAAAGAGGAATCCAACAGAATGGGAGAAAAGTTGTTGGCAACTGTAAAGATGATAGAACATTAGCAGCAAAAAATGCTTAGAATTAAGAAATTTGCAGATAAATTTGAAAAGGCTGTACTGAAAGGTAACTCAGACTCAGAAAGACAAATGTGGAATATTCTTTCTCATACATGAATGAGTTTCAGTCTTTGGAGGTTTAACTTGAAATACCTGTAAAAGTCAGAATACCAGAGAGGGAATAAGGTGGTGAGATTAGAAGAACATAAGTGATATGAAAGGAGAGAGGGGAATATTGAGAGTGGAGATGTTTAACAGGTCTAGGGGTGGAGGAAAATGATGGGGTAAACAAAATAAGGGGTGTACAAAAAAGCCATCTTGAAACTTATTATGCAAAACAGCTAAAAATATAAGTTAAAAATAGTAGGATTGAGAAGGGAAGTGTTATGTTTGGTCGTATAAAGCTGGTCTGTGAAGCCATAGATTGTTAAAACAAAAATCCTAGGGCCAAGTGTGGGACACCTCCTCATGAGCTGTTAGTCAGGGAAACTCTAGAGGTCACTAAAACAATACAGGCCCTTGGCATCACTCTTGGTTTCCCAACAGAACTAAATGATAAGACCCTGTTGCTGAAGATACCATATGCCGTGGCTGTAAAATACACCAAAACCAAGCTGGAAGAGCAGTGGAAGCTTCCTCCCTGTTCTCCAGCTTTCATGATACCAGAAAGTGCTACTCAGGAAGTTATGGGAAAAAAACCCACCAGTGGTCTTACTCAGCTGTGAACTCTACAAACTGTAATAGCAAACCACGAGGCAATGTGTCCACTGGTTCAACAGTGACACAGTGGTTACAGAGACAACAAACATTCACTGCTGGATTTCAGACACACTAGGATTTCTGGCCTGGTACTGTCAACCTGTTCAAAAACTCATGGCTGGATAGGTAATAGGTCCTACAAGGGACCTTGTCATTTAGCTAACTGATGTGGCATCATGCTGCATTTCCAAGTACCTATGTTTCTACCCACAGAAAACTTCTGCTCTGCACCTTAATTAGAGAAGTCTCTCTCTAGAAATACTCTTAGTTTATCAAACTTGGCTTCTCAAATTACCAGGAAAAAAAGATGGTTGAGTGCTCATTCCTAAACAGGACGTCCATTCCATTCCCTGTAAGGCTCAAGAAATATGATGGAAGGAGGAGGAAAAGAATGTAATAGCCAGAAGATATGGAGAAGGGCAATGGAGTATCTTCTGGGTATGGTGTAGCCCTTGAAATCATGAGTATACTTGCTGTGGGTGCCTGTACTGGGCCTTTACAAGATTTAACCTATCAATAGTCAGTCATGGATATTGGAGGGGCTCATAGGAACCTATTTCTCCCTTCTGAACTACTAGCTACTGGAGCGTTAGTAGGGAGAAAAATCTGGTATCTCAGATATGTACCCACTGATGAGCTCACCAGGCTCTATTGGATACCTATAAAACTGTGGCCATAAGGATTGTTCTAATTAAACTTAATGGCTCAATAAACACAACAAAAAGACATGGACATGGGAAAAGGAGGATAGATGGACAGATATGAAGAAGTAAAAGAGGGTGAGAAATAAAAGTAATCACAATTTGATCATAGTACCAAATACAGTGAATAAAGCAATGTTTGTGATCTTTTGGTCATTACTATATTACATTCATTTGTATTTGTGAATGTTAAACAGAGAGACATTTGTGTCAGTTTTTCTACAAGTATCAAACAGTGTTAGTTCAGTTAAATTTAAATTCCATATGTGCTTCATTGAAGTACATTTTTAATTGTATTATATAATCTGTCTTTAGAAGATTTAGTCTCTGTCTTTAGGGACTTGAAAATTCTGCAGGAAATTCGGAAAACAAACACAAAATCACATCCCAGAGGGAAATAATGTTGTGATTGCAAACTCCGAGTCTATTAAAGAATATAGTGAAGGCCTAATGATTCTGCTCTTTAGCATCAAGAAAGGAAGTCGAAAAGAGAGAAACTGGTTGTTAGGCAAGTGGAAAGTGCGGGGCATCAGAGCAGACTTTAGTGGTACAGATGAGCTCAATTACCCAAATCCAAGTTCTCTCCTTTCCTGTTAGAGTCCCTGTATTAGAGTGGAATGCACTCATTTGGTATATGGGAATCCTGTCTTTGTATTTGTGTGCCCAACTGTGACACATTAAAAATAAAAAACAGTGTTTTAAGTGTCTAAAAGTTGGCATGGTGTTAATGATGCTGTCATTTGTAACTTCATCCACAGAACACTGACAATGATACAGACCAATGGAAAAAAACAAAGAAAATGATTATGCAAATATAACAATACTTCATTTCTTAGTGCAGCCAGAGATAGACACAGCTACATATGAACTGTGCATTTACAAGCCGTGGCTACCTCAGCATTATTCCTAGAAGAGCAGTTTTCCTAGCTTGTGTTTTGTGCTCCACACAGGTATTTGTTCTGCAAAAACAAACTTCAAATGAATGTGATGCTAGAGATTTTTTTTTCAAAAGGACTGAGATAAATGAGTTTAAATTTTATATTGATTTAGATATTTATTTTTATGGAAAAGTTACCTGAGATGTTCTAAGAAAATAGAATACTGCATGGTGTGTAAAGTCTGCCATTCAAACTGCACAATAACCACACATAGGCCATGCCACCCAAGTACAATTTCATTGAACATCATTATTAAATGACTTCCTATCCAAATTGTGTGTTTATGATATATGTGCATTTTATTGTATATTATCCACATAAAATAAACCTAATGTCTGTTTATAAAATCTTCTAAATTTTATGTAAGACAAGTTTGTGTTTTCTCATATAGGCAGGTAGTCATTAGAATTCATAAGTCTGATACTTTGGAATCATTATTATTAACTTAAAATACAATATTTCGTTAATCATTTGAGAATGTCATGCGTGCATATAATGCATTTTTATCATTTCTGCCCCCTAATTTTTCCTAGGTCCACCAATAACTTCCTTACCCCCTCCTAACTTCATATCATCTTTAAAAAAATATAACCCGCAGAATTCTATTTGTGTTTCCCATATATTCGTGGGTGTGAAATCATCCACTGGAGTATGGTTGATCTATAAGGGCACCATATTCTAATAGAAGACCAACTCTCCTTTAAAAGCCATTAATTATGGATAGCTTCTCATCTATGAATGAGGGTTCATGAGCCCCTCCCACCTTCACACTGGAGTGTGTACTGGCCTGGTCTTGTGCAGGAAACGACAGCTGCTGTGAGTTTCTGAGTGAAGTGGTTCTATCACATCCAGAAGACACTGTTTTGCTCTAGTCCATCTTTATCTGTGGCTCTTAAAAAATTTCTGCTCCCTGTTCTATAATATTCCCTGAGTTGTGTGACAGAGAGGTGTGTTCTAGCTTGCTTTGTGTTGATGTAATAAACACCATGACCAAAAAGCAAATGTCTCAGTCAGTGTTCTATTGCTGTGAAGAGACACCATGACCATGGCAACTCTTATAGTGGAAAGCATTTAACTGAGGCTTGCTTACAGTTTCAGAGGTTTAGTCCATTGTCATCATGGCGGAGAGTATGGTAGCATGCAGGCAGATATGGTGCTGGAGAAGAAACTGAGAGTTCTACATCCATATCTGCAGGCAAGCAGGAAGAGCAGAGACACTGGGCTTGGAGTGGGCTTTTTGAATACTCAAAGCCCACCCCCAGTGACACACTTCCTCAATCAAGACCACTCTTCTGAATCCTTTCAAATAGTGCCACTTCCCAGTGACCTAGCATTCAAATCTATGAACCTATGGGGACCATTCTCATTCAAACCACCACAGATACTTAGGGTAAGATTGTTTTATTTCAGTTTACACTTCCAGGTCACAATCCATTATTGGGGAAGTCAGGGCAGGAGCCAGAGCAAGGAATAATGTTGCTTATTGGCTTGTTCACTGGCTCTTGTTTAGCTAGCTTTATTTTACAGCTGACACCCAACTGTATAAAGAAATGCTGGCCCAGTATGTTGACCCATCCCATATTAATCATTAGTCAAGACGATCTCTCACAGACATGGCCATAGGCCAATATGATCTGAGGAATTCCTTAATTGAGGTTCCCACAAGAACACCAAGCTGTGCAACCATAACACATAGACAGGGGGCCTAGGTCAGACCCATACAGGGTCCCAGATTGCTGGTTCAGTCTCTTTCAGCCCCGATGAGCCCTGCTTAGTTGATTCTGTGGGACATTTTCTTGAGGTATCCTTCACCTCTCTGGCTCCTACAATCCTTTCTTGCCCCCTTCCACAGGATTCCCCAAGCTCTGCCTAACGATTGACTGTGGGTCTCTGCATCTGCTCCCATCAATTGCTGGATAAAACCTCTCTGATGATGATTATGCTAGGCTCCTGTCTACCAGTATAGTAGAGTATCATTAGAAATCATTTCATTAACTATAACTATTTTTATTTATTTATTTATTTATTTATTTATTTATTTATTTATTTGTCAGTTGTGTTTGGTTCTATCCTAGTTCTCTGGGATAGCCAGACTCTGGTTCCTGGCCCCTTTTGTTAGATAGTCTATAGTTCTTGGGTGGACCAGTATCACAAACTATGAAATTTTATACATACACACACAATTTATGTACCTATCCTTATTCCATTTATGCATTCTAAGACTAGAAAAACAGCTATTAAATGAGTTCAGAAACTATCATAGTTACTGTTGTCTTGCTATGAAGAGACACCATGACCAAGGAAACTCTTACAAATGAAAGCATTTAATTATGGGCTTGTTTGCAGTTTTAGAGGGTTGGTTTATGATCATCATGGTGGAAAACAGACAGACATGGCACTGGAGCAGTAGCTGAAAGCTTTACATTCTGATCTGCAGGCAGAAAGAGACGCTGGACTCAGTAAGACTTTTGAAACTTCAAAGCCAACTCCCACCAACACACCTCCTCCAACAAGGCCACACCAACTCCAAAAAGGCCACATCTCCTAATCCTTCCCAAAGAGAGTATGCGTGTGAATATATATTGAAGTATAGGTAATATGCATAATACATTGCATACACATATACTTATACTTATAATTTGTAATTTTAAACAAACATAAAATAATGATTCCTTATATTTTTAACATCCTTAATGTTATGTATTCCTCCCCTCCCCCTGTACTGTCCTCCCTCTCTATTCCCCAGTTAAAGATAGTCCCCTTTCATTATCCATCTCTCCCATCATAGCACCTGTTTCCTGCTAGTTTCCCTTCTTCCTTTCTCTCTCTCAACATGGTCTCTTTTTGCTTTCCTATTATCTGCAGTTACTCTAAGTTACATACTCACTCTAACTTCTAAGCTAGAAGGAACAAATAAAAGAGAAAATTTGCCATTTCTCTTTCTGAGTATGAGTTACCTCAATCAGTATATTTTCTAGGTCCATCCATTTAACTTCAAATTTCATAGTTTTACTTTCTTTTACAATAGAATAGAATTCTATTATGCAATGTACCACGTTGTAATCATCTATTAATTAGTTGAAGGACATCTAGGTTGTTTCCATTTCTTAACAAATTGTGAATAGAATGACAATAAACATGGCAGAGTAAGTATCTTTGCAATAGGATGTCTAATGATTTAGGTACATGCTAAGGAGTGGCATATGATTAGATTTCAATACATCTCACAATTCTGAGGTCAAAGGTATCAGATCCTGTAGTTGGAAGTTTTCCTGTGTCCCGGCCGGCCGGTGGTCAGGACAAATTTCTTCCACTCATGTCCCCCAAGTAAACACACAGAGGCTTATATTAATTATAACTGCTTGGCCATTAGCTCAGGCTTATTACTGACTAGCTCTTATAGTTAATTTAATCCATAATTTTTATCTATGTTTAGTTGCATGGCTTGGTACCTTTTCTCAGTTATACCTTGTCATCTTGCTTCCTCTGTGTCTCCTGACTCAGCCCTTCCTCTTCCCAGAATGCTCCTTGTCTGCTTACCCCACCTATACTTCCTGCCTGACTACTGGCCAATTAGTGCTCTATTCATCAACCAATCAGAGCAACACATATTCACAGCATACAGAATGCAACCCACAGCAAGATCCCTCTATAGCTGGAGTAATAGGTGGTCATGAGTCACCTGATATGGACGATGTAAATATAATGGGTATAATTGGATCCTTTATGACCACCTACACTAATGTGCATATATCCACACACATAAATACAAGTATACACATAATTTTAAAAGAAAGTAAAATCTTTTTTAAGTTTTACTATAAATATTCCTCCCATCCTTATCCAAAAGTACCTACAGCTTCTTACCAGAATGATTGTACAATGTGGGTGTTGGTAATTGAACCTGAGTCCTCTTCAAGAATAGGCCATGCTCTTAATCTCTGAGTCATCTCTCTCTGGCTCTTAATAGTAAAGTTTTAAAGTATTGTAATGAGGTCTTTCCTCAAATAAATGCTATCATCTCTTTATTCAAGGAATACTGCATCTGTAAACTGAGTAAATTCTGGAAATTGGTTGGGGCCACAATTCTCTGTTGCTCTAATTTATGATAGTTTTTCATTTATGTGCTCTAGAACTCTTTTGCTTATATAGATGGAGCAAGAACTTAGTAGGCTTCCCATTTATTTCCCTTCTAGGAACATCCTGATAAATCAGGCAATTCTGAGGATTATTTGAATCAGATCATAATGAGCATTACTTTGCTTTTACTATTATAGTAAATATGTAGAATTTGCCTTTGAGAATCTCTACTGCCACTCAGTCCTTGCTATTCTTGGGTCCACTTATACCCATTGCATTTAAGGTATTCATTTGAGGATCCAAGCTCCTAGATTATGGTCTTGTACACAAATAAAAACAAGGACAAAACCTTTTTTTTCAGGTACTCGGGTGCTCCTTTCACAAATTTGTTTCTTAAAGTGATAGTAAAGGCTACATCTTCTGGACTCTATCATTGTGGAGGATTAGATTTAACAGTGATAACCTGACATCATATTCCAATCCCTTCATTTTGAATCTCTTCACCAACAGTGAAGGAGGAATAGACAAGGAATAATCAATTGGGCAACATCAGTTCATTCACAGAATGCCTTCTTTTGACCTGTACTTCAGTCTAGCACACAAACTGTTGGCCTTGATGTTAACTGTAAAAGTTGCAACATAAAATCCAAGAAACTCTGATCAATGTATTTATATAAATAAATTCATACTGGTATAATTGTATGTCCTTTCCAGCACTATCCTATACACTTAAGATTCTTTTACACACACATATCTGAGACATGCACTTGTATGTATTAGAAAACTCAAGAAGTTCTTTAACAATGTAGCTCACCTCTCATGAGTCACAGCATGTAACACATCTCTTGGAGACCTGCTAAGCCAAGAATCTTGTTGTAGATCCAGAGATAAATATGGGTGGGCACTGAGGGATATCAGTATTGTCTTGCTTGATACTTTGGTCATTTCTGATTTCATAAACAATATAGGATGAATTCCTCTGTGCAAGAGTAGAGAGTTCTATGCTGCATGAAGTGAGGGTAAAAATTCATCTGCCACTATGGATAGGCCTATTACTTGTTGATAAGATAAACACATAATTATCTGAGAGTTTAGTATCCTTGGTCTCATTAATATCCTACAAGTTTCAATCCCAAATTACAGAATCTCACTCTTTTCTAATCAATATCCTTACGATCAGTGTCTTGCCAATACTCCTTGAGATTGGCATTTAATTGTATTATAAGTCATCTAATTAAATTATGAGGGCTAAGGTTTGATTTTCTGAAACTGTATTCCTTTGGCTATTGGAAGAATATTCTCTCTTATGGCATATGTATAAGCCTTTAGATAGTGTACGCAGGTGCTAGATAGTTTTATGTCAACTTGACACAGCTAAAGTTATCTAAAAGGAGGGAACTTTAATTAAGAAAATGCCTTCATAAAATCTGGTTGTAGGGCATTTTATTAATTAGTGATTGGTGGGAGGGAGCCCAGCCCATTATGAGTGGTGTTATCCCTGAGCTGGTGGTCCTGTGTTGCCCATATACACAGTATTATGACATTCTGCACAAGACCTGTGCAAGTTCAAGATAGACCAAATACCATTATGAAGAGGGAAGGTCTGCATGAAGTCTCATTGTTATCTGTGGAGCTATTGGCAATTCTTAGATGCTGGGAGGGTCAAATTTCCTTAAGAGCATAGACCCTGGAAGTAAACAATAGTTGGAAGGCCACTTAGACTGTGTGGAATTTTTAATGAGCATACAAAGTTAAGTATGCATGAACGTGTTGAATCTGGGAGGAGTTGAGAAACCAGACTAAATATGACCAAAATTCATTATATGGAATTCTCAAAGAGCTAATGAAGAAAACAGCAATTTTTCTTTCATCATCCTTTGCTCCCTCTAATGTGAATCCTGGATCTTGTATACTTTCCCAAAAGCACACCTTTATGTATTGGAGATTTCTTATTCCCTCAATTTTTTGAGAGGGGAGGTTTAATCCACTGCCCTGTTTTCATGCTTCTATTTTTAAAAGTTGTTTTTTGTGTTTTGTAAGTTTTGTGTCAAATAATTCTCTGTTAAGATGAAAAGACAATAGAATATGTTGCAGGATATGCAGCAGCATTCCTAGGCTCTATCCGTTAGATATCAGAAGTAATCAAAGTTTCGACAATCAGAAGTTTATAGAGGTTGTCTAATATTATTTGATAGACATATAACATGAGCCAATTTAGTTTCATAATGACCTTCATATAGCAAAATATAAACTGACCTAAAAGCAATAATGTGAAGAATTTAACTACCATTCCTAGGAAATTAAAATCTGGACAAGAAATACAGTTAACTCTCAATTAATAATTATGTTCTCAAGCATTTTTGTTTCAGCATACTCCCCAAAGACTAAGAAAATGAATGTCAATTTGTTTATCTTCAAGAAGAATAGAGCTTTATTTTATGATAAATCAGACATCCCTAAATATGAATCGCTATCAGGTGCAGGATATTATTGCAGTAATTTATAACACATAACACAAACAACTCTTCTAGTATGATGAATTAGCTTCCTAATGATGGCTCTACCAGAATAAATCAATTAAAAGACATGTGCAAGATAAATACAATTTGATTTTTAATACAGAAAATTGTATCAGAAGTGGTGTTGTATTGGTTTTTTTTACTTTCTACTGTTACTTCTTAATGAACCACTCTTGTATTTTTTATTATGCAATTCTGTCTTCAACAAAAACACAAATTAATAAAAGCATAATTCTTTACAAGTAAGAAATACTAAAATCTTGCACCCCTTAATATTGCTTTGGATTACAAATTTAAAGTTAGTCACAATGGCCCCTATTCCTGGTGTTTATACTTTCTGTAGTATCTTCTTTTGTGTAACATGTGAAGAAATTTAACTATTTATAGATAACCACAGGATGTGGTTCAGAAAATATAGCTTTGTGAGACTAAAATAAGATAATCTAATGAAGATATTTCTCCAAATGTGAAATAGGAAATGCATTGCTTCAAGTTACTCTTTGTGGTAGTTCATTATGCTACAATAGAAAATTAATGCAATTAGTCCAAAGGAGGAGTGATAACTAATCTTGTTTAATAACTTCACTGGATCTGAAATCAACTAAAATGCAAGTTTCTGAGTACTCCTGTGAGGGACTTTTGTGATAAGGTTTTCTGAAGTGAGGAAAACCATCCTAAATGTGGATGATTCCTTCTAGGGGTAGACCAGATGACCAGATAAAAGAACACAGAAAGAAGAAACTTTTTGCCTTTGTTCTTGCTGAAAAGTTTGTCTGTCTCATTATTGCTATATTCCTTTTGGTATTAGAATCAGCTTTCTCAGTCTTTCAACACAGAACCAAGATCAACAGGTCTCTAGGAATCTTCTAGGCTTATAGCACTAGATTCCAAATGCTTAGACATCAAGCCTCATGAACTAAGCAACTACTATATTGTTGGCCTTTCTAGTGTGAGACAACTATTATTAGCATTACCTGAATAATTTTCTGTAATCCAATTTAATAAATCCATTTTTATAAATGCATAATCATTTCTATCAGTTCTTTCCTTTAAAAATTCTAACACAGCAAATTAATCCTAAATTTCTGATCTAAAGCTAGAATTTATTTTGCATATGAATTCAACATTAAAGCTTATTGAGATTTAAAGAGAATGCAGTGAAATATATACTTGAAATATTAACATGGCAAGAAAATTTGACAACGAAGTGCAGACATTTTATTGTCTGACAGAGAAACACACCCACATAGTCTATCTTTGCAGTTTTCAGAGATTGTAACACAGTGAAGAAGAGAAACACAAAGGCAGATTATTTCAACAAATATGTGTTTCTATTTTAGACTAACAGAATATAGAGTTGGGAAAGGTGGTATAAATACGTGTGCTTTTCTTGGTGTAATGGTTATGAAGTGGCACTCACCATTCTGAAAGAACAAACAAAAGTAAAACTTAAACGTGTGCTAGGAAATTTATTTATAGTAGCAACAAATAATCATTTTTAGTAGGAAGTAATGCTTTTTCTTAAACTCTAATGAGAGTTTAAGTAAAAGTTTTTCAGTGACAAAGAATTCTTTCATCTTATCTCTATGTTCCCACAATAACATATCCTCAGTTTGGGAAATATTGTTCGGACTCTTTTTCTAACATCAAATTACATGATCTTCACCTTTCTTCTTCTTTGCACCAGTTGACGGTTTTTCTTGTACATTTTTTAAAGTATCAAGATGCTCTATATAGTTGCTGTGTAACACACACACACACTCATATACTCATACATGAAACAAATGCAAAGTGATTGCTAGTTAATATTCTTTGAATCATCTTTGGTAATTTATACACCCAAAAATATACCTAGAAATGAAAGTGCTCAATAAATGGTGAAGGGATATTTAGAATCATCATAAGCAGAAACAACACACTAAGATGATTTATGTGTCTTCTAAGAAAGAAATCTGTGTTTCTGTGGGTCTTATCTTTTTGGTACTAGGGGTAGAAATCAGGGCCTTACACATGGTGGGCAAGTATTATATCACTGAGTTACAATCTCAGCTCATGATTTATTCTTATTTATGGTCATTTTAGGTAAATAACAAGAAAATAATAAACATATGAGAATAGAAATACAGAAAATTGATAGATTGGAGATAGAAGATGGACAGATAGACAGACAGACAAATATAGAGAGATTTATAGGTAGATGATTGTAATTATATTTATGAAACTTAACGATTAGGAGAGTAATCAGCTGATAGCTACCAGCAATTATTGATTACTTTGGCAATATACTCTTCTTGAAATAGTTTACTATAGCATACCCTAAAGCCTTTCTTAAAAACTTAACTGTGCATGCACGAGTGTGTGTGTGTGTGTGTGTGTGTAGTGGCTATGTTCACTCACCTGCATGTGTAAATATGAATGTAAGTGAGCATATGCTGTGGCACTTTTGTAGAGGTCAGAGTGTTAAAACAACTTAGGGTGTTGGTCCTTACTTTCTACCTTGGTTGAGACACATTTCCTCTTATTTAAGTCAAAACTTTGCTTTCTAGTTTTTGTTTCCATAAACTGTTTTAAGCTGGTTACATCCCCACTATGATCACTTTGAGGAATTTTATGGATTAGTTTTGTGAGACAATGAAGTTTCAACATAAGTTGGGCTTCATTGAGTAGTGAATTATATCATGACCTTCCAAAAAATAGTTTCATGTTTTAATCCCTAGAAATTGAATATGAACTTACTTGAAAGGAAAAAAAACAACTTTGAAGATGATATAAGACAAGGATCTTAAGGTGAGGTCTTCTTGGATTAGGTAGGTGAGCCATAAATCTAATGACAAGTGTACCTGTAAAAGACAGAAAGAAAGAAAAGACAGTCAGAAGAAAAAGTCATCTGAGGATGGGCAGAATCAAAGAGGGTCTCTACACCACTAAGAGAATAGATTTCTATTGCTTAAGTCACCAGGATTTTGTCAAATTCTATGGCAACCATTGGAAACTAAAGTATTGTTCATTCTGAATTCTCATAAAGAGTTAAAGTACAGCATTAATCTTCCCCAATCAGATAAAGCTGAACCTAAGCTTGTTACTGAACCTTGTAAAACAATCCAAAATATACAGAAAAGAGAGAAAGAGATTCCTTCCCTGAGAAAAACCCAAAGAATCATAAACATCATAAAATAGCACAATAGACAATTTACCATCTTAATTACTTTTAAGTTTACAAGTAATTCATATTGTTATGCATCAAGTTCTTGAGGAGTCTTTTTTATGGACTGAAGAGATGGTTCTTGCAGTAAAGTGCCTCTCATGCAATCAGGGACCAAAGTTCAATCTGCAGGATTATTTTCTATTTTGTTTGTATGCTGTGGTTTAAATGGAAATGACCACTATCTGCTGGTGGCACTATTTTAGAAAGTTTACATAGCCTTTGCTAAAGGAAGTATGTCACTGGAGAAGGGCCTTGAGGTTTTATAGCTGTATCAACTTCCCATATGTTCTGTTTCCTGACCTGGGATGCAATGTACCCCATGGTTTCTGATGACATACATGCTTTCTTTGCCATGATGGAATGTACTTCCTGGAATTATATGACAAATATGATTGATTTGTTTCTTGGTAGGTATTTGGCTTTCAGAACAAGAGAAGTAACTAACACACTGTGGAATAAAGCAATTGAGCATTGTTATTTGTTTCTGAAAACTACAATATTCAAAGGCTCATAACAAAAGATATTGCTAAAATGTATTTGCTTTCTGGCCATTCTGTATTGTCCATTTTCTGTTTAAATACCAATGATAACAGACAGGAAGAAAAGTGGCAATTGCCAGGGAATTAATGAGGAAAGGGAGAGTGGAAAATTGCACTTTAGTGGGTTGTGTGTATACGTGCTCACGTGCATGTTCTTGATGTGTGTTTTGCTCCAGTTTTTCTCTCTCTCTCTCTCTCTCTCTGTGTGTGTGTGTGTGTGTGTGTGTGTGTGTGTGTGTGTGTAGGCAGAAGGCTGAGATCCAGTCTTTCTCTCTTGCTTTCCACTTTGTTATTTTTCTAAAATTTTAAATAATTTTACCATTTTAAATTTTGTATGTCTATGTGGGGGTATGCAGGTGCCTACAGAGACCAGAGGCATCGAGTTCCCTGGAGCTGGAGTCATGGGCAATTGGTTGTGAACCACTGAGTATGGGTGCTGGGAACTGGATTTGGCTCCTCTGCGAGAGCATTAGGTATCTTAATTGACTGACTAGCCTTCTTCCCAGACTTTTCTTTTGAGACAAAAAGCTGGAGCTTGCCAATTGGCTAGGCTGGCAGGACAGCAAATTGTGGGTTTTTCCTGTCTCTGTCTGCTTAGTTCTGGTTTTAAAAGCCTACCACCACTCCCATCTTTTTATTTATTATTTTTCAGATAGGCTCTATCTATGTTACTTTGGCTGGCCTAGAACTTTTTTTTTTTTTTTTGGTTTTTCGAGACAGGGTTTCTCTGTGTAGCTTTGCGCCTTTCCTGGATCTCACTCTGTAGACCAGGCTGGCCTCGAACTCACAGAGATCCGCCTGGCTCTGCCTCCCGAGTGCTGGGATTAAAGGCGTGCGCCACCACCGCCCGGCTAGAACTTTTTATGTAGACCAGGCCAGCCTTGAACTCACAGAGATCTGCCTGTGTCTGCCTTCCAAGTGTTGGAATTAAAGACATGTTCTACCATGCCTGTCCACTTCAGCTTTTATATAGTTGCTGCAGATTAAACTTTGGTCCCTGATTGCATGAGAGGCACTTTACTGCAAGAACCACCTCTTCAGTCCATAAAAAAGACTCCTCAAGAACTTGATGCATAACAATATGAATTACTTGTAAACTTAAAAGTAATTAAGATGGTAAATTGTCTATTGTGCTATTTTATGATGTTTATGATTCTTTGGGTTTTTCTCAGGGAAGGAATCTCTTTCTCTCTTTTCTGTATATTTTGGATTGTTTTACAAGGTTCAGTAACAAGCTTAGGTTCAGCTTTATCTGATTGGGGAAGATTAATGCTGTACTTTAACTCTTTATGAGAATTCAGAATGACCAGTACATTAGTTTCCAATGGTTGGAAATACCTTTCCCACAGAGATGAGGAGGGTCAAATAATTTTATTTTTATAAATCAATAGTCTTAGTATCAGCAGATTCAAATATTTTGATAGTTTATATTAAAGATCAGGAGGACAAGGCCATGGTGGACATTAAGGGCTTGGGATCTGGTTGGTGTGATACTCACCATTTTTGTTTGTTTGTTTGTTTGGTTTTTTTTGAGACAGGGTTTCTCTGTATAGTTTTGGTGCCTGTCCTGGATCTCGCTCTGTAGACCAGGTTGGCCTCAAACTCACAGAGATCCGCTGGCTCTGCCTCCCAAGTGCTGGGATAAAAGGCGTGCACCACCACCACCTGGCTTGTGATGCTCACTTTTATCTCCAGCTACCCTTGTGCCTTTGTCACATAACTGTAGCTAGAGTTTCCCTGCCTGGCCCACAGTCAGGACAAATCTCTATCACCTGCCAGTCCCACAGCCACTCAGACCCAGCCAAGTAAACACAGAGACTTATATATTGGTTACAAACTGTATGGTCATGGCAGGCTTTTGCTAACTGTTCTTACAGCTTAAATTAATCCATTTCTATAAATCTATACCTTGCCACGTGGCTCGTGGCTTACCGGCATCTTCACATGCTGTTTGTCATCGTGGCAGCTGGCAGTGTCTCTCTGACTCAGCCTTCCACTTCCCAGCTTTATTCTCCTCCTTGTCCCGCCTATCCTTCCTGCCTGGCCACTGGCCAATCAGTGATTTATTTATTGACCAATCAGCAACACACTTGACATACAGACCATCCCACAGCACATAACCATAAATAAATCCATGAATATTTATCTCTTATCAATGTCTGTCCATGCAATCATAAGGAAATTTCTTTGACCCTTTTTTCTACCTTTACATAGGAATATACTGTCTACAAGGTTTTTCAATGATTGGAAATAATGTATGAAAGGTATGAGTAAAATAAATCAATGAAGTATGATTTTAGGAAGTTCCTTACAAAGTCCATCCTTATCTTGCAAAACTCAAATTTAACATATTAAGTTTGGGTTATTTTCATTAATAATTTTAAGACTTTCTTTTGTATAACAGATTTTCCTGGGCAGACACAACACACACCTGTCAATTACTCAGAAAGAAAGTCCATCATAGGCCAAAATAATAATTACCCCAATGTCCAACTTGCTGTACCAATGAGTTTTTTAACTGGAGTTACTTTACTAACAAGAACGTGGGTGAGGGGTTATTTACAAGGAGCAGGCATACTCAAAAGCAGTTTCATCACCAGAAACCCATCCCAGGCTCCACTCTGGAAAACTGCAACTCTGGAGCTGTCTGTGAACCTTGCCACATTCTAAATGTCTCTTTCTTTCTTCAGTTTGAGTGGTCAGAATCATCCCCTCCCCCTAGCAAGTGTTTATTTCTTTGTAATTGCTCAGTAGGACACATCAAGAACCTTCCAAGTTCCTGCTTTCCCTGGTCCTTCTTAGAGCAACTATTTCCATCTGGAGGGAATGCTGCAATTCAGAGGAGCCTGCTGTACCACATCTTCAGGTCTCCCCAAATGGCCCTTAATTAATCATCAGCATGAATGCATAAACAGATAGTGGATTAAATTTTGAATGCTAACATATGTATATGTTTCTTGGCTTTAAATAATGATGTTTCCTGGGACAACAGAACACATGCCACTTGTTTGAAACTTTAAATAAACTTGAGAAGTAATCAACTGACTTTGAAACAGTCTTTCAACTTGCCCTTCATTACTAACTTTTTTTTTTTTTTTTTTTTTTTTTTTTTTGGTTTTTTTTTCGAGACAGGGTTTCTCTGTGTAGCTTTGCGCCTTTCCTGGAACTCACTCGGTAGTCCAGGCTGGCCTCGAACTCACAGAGATCCGCCTGGCTCTGCCTCCCGAGTGCTGGGATTAAAGGCGTGCGCCACCACCGCCCGGCTCATTACTAACTTTTTGTCTTCAGAATATTCTAGATGGAGATAAGAAAAATTCACTACAAGAATATGAAAAGGGAAAAAAATTGCCATTAACACTAGTACAATTCCTAAAGTACAGCTAGTTTATATTTTTAAGAAATCAAATTAGCTTACTGAAGAACAGAAAGTATTTTTTATTCTTTTTTACTAATAATTATTCTTGAGAATTTCATACTTATATACAATGAAATATGATCATATCCACTTGTGTTCTCCTCCCTCTAGTTCCCCGAATATCTCCCTGACTATGAGCATGCTCCTTATCTTCTTTTTTTGTTTCTTTTACTCTTTTTTTTCCTGATGACCCACGAAGACCAATTAGTGCTGCCAAAATGTGTGTGGATATGGGTTCATCCACTGAAGCATGGGAAGTCAAGGGCCATACGCTCATAAAAGGTTGATTCTCCTTCCCTGATCAGTTGTCACTAGCCAATAGCTCCTCAGTGAGGGGTGGGACCTGGAGGGCACCTCCCCGACATAGGCCAGAATTTAGGCTGAATCTATCTTGTGCAAGTTTCCTGCAGGTAACGGCATCAAGTGTGTGAGTTCATGAGTACAATAGCTACGTTGTCGTGTCCGGAAGATGGCATTTTACAGCATGCTTTCTTTCCTCTGGCTTTTGCATTCTCTCAGTCTCCTCTTACATCACCTCCCTTGAACTTTGTAGAGCAGAGAGGTTGATTTAAGACTGAGCACTCACTTGTTCTCAGGTCTTTGACTAGTTATTCATCTCTGCATTGACTGCTCTCCTCTACAAAACAGAATTGTCTCTGACTAACTGGGTCAATAGACCTAAACACAAATATTTAGAGGACAATTTGACAGCATTGCCATTTAGCAGAATAATAATAGAAAGTTCTACCCCGGGCCTATGACCTCCCCAGCCATGGGCTTTTGACCAGGCATGAAATTCTTTCCTGTGGAGCAGGCCTCAAAACCAGTCAGAGGGCAGTTAGCTACCCATAAGATCCACACCAGTATTTCATCAGTAGGCAGCTCTTGCTGGCAGGCCAGCATTGTAGCATGCAGGAGTCAGTGATAGGTAACACCATTGATACATTAATGTCCTTTCTTGTCAGTGGTTGGTTGGATTTTTGTTTGGTTTGGTTTGGTTTTTTGGTTTTTGGTTTGGTTGTTTGCTTTTTTGCCAGCAACCTGGGTATACCTTGTGGCCATGTGAAAGCCACACATCAGGAAGCAAATTCCCAAAGACCCAAATTGAAAAAAAAAAATTCCCAAAGACCCAAATAGTATTTCTACTCAATGTCTTTTAAATTGATGATTCCACTTTGTTTCTTGTTAAGCAGTTAGAATCTAAATAAAAGCTATGGTTTAGCTAACATCTCTGTTACTTCACCTTGATCCACGCTAACGGTGCCATTCGTAATTCATTATAGTAGATCTTATCAAAAACAGCAGTTGTGAACTATTTCATTCTGATCTTTGCCAAAAAAAAAAAAAAATGCCAAAGGAGAGCATATGATGGATTAATTACAAATGTCTGGCTAATCTGTAATAAGAAAATGAGAGTTTTCATAGCAAGACAATTTGAAAAGAGGATTTGAGCAATATCTACCTGTTGATATTTACAACTGACTACCTGTTCTCCTTGGACTTATAGGATTTAATGACAAACATGGAGCACATATGGCTTTTTTAATTTAAATGAAGTTTTTCAAGATACAGCTAAAACTTCAGCCTTCTGCTTGTACAAGCCACATCCCATAGGATCCTGAGGGTGATGACTTCCAAACTGGGTTGCATAGACACAAGGGTCGAAGAAAGTTCCACAGGAAAAAACTGCTGTGAAGGACAAAGGCAATGTCTTTTATTGTCTCTCCATGTTTATGTCAGAAAATGAGAAACAGCAACATTTTCTATCCTAGGAATAAATGATATCAACTTCTCTTTGGTGCTTAAAGCAGTTCATACTCTTTCAAATGCAGTTTTCAAATTGCACTTTGCTGAAATGACCCCTGAAATGATAGCTAAAATAGTCTGGCAGGAACTATAATTGTTTCCTGGCAGTCGTGTATAAAATAATATTAAACTATTTACAATGATTAAAATTCCCTCAACAAATTTATATAGAAACAGTTCTCAGAGGTAACTGCTGTGCGTGTGCACTGTTGTTCTGTTCATAGGGCTCTGCTTTTGGCCAATTTGAAATGAAAGAGCCAAGAAGCTCATTTTCTTTGAAAAGAAATTCACAAAATAAAACCTCCTTTATCTTTTACTCATTGTCACCAAAAATAAATAAATGATACAAATGATTCTTTCACTGGTTGTAAAACTAGAACCAGAAATTATGTGAAGTTGGGGTTGTTGAATTATTCATGAGTTCTGATTGAATGGAATGATTATCTCTGGACTTACAAGATAATAAATACTGTCTAGATGGTGTTTTAGTGAAATAGTGTTGGGATAAAACAAAGAGCAGCTGACTTCTTCACAAACTTGAGCCTAATTAAAGAGAGGCTTTCTGACCAGTTCATCACAAGAAGTATGTTCGCATGTGTGCACATGTGTGTTTATGTGTGAATGCACACATACATGTGTCAATTAGTTCATATACAATTATGAAGTATCTTGGATGATTCTGGTCATCATTGAGTCTCCTGGAAGCATTTAAGTGACATGTGCAACCACGGTGATGTGGAAGAACTCAGCTGCCTGGAACCGGCTGCGGTTTTTCTCTCCTTTCTCTGCTGTGAGTCGCAACACAGCATGTAAGTGAATTTCAGAAAATTCAGATCAAGAATCACTAAATGGCTGTGCTATATAATCATTTGCCAGTGAACAGCCAAATAATCTTAAATAATGGATCAGTATAGCTTTTCCCAAGATTGATTTCAACAAATGAATTTCCCTGAGTATATTATCACCATAAACCACAAAGAGTATTGAAAAGTGAAGATTCAGGTTTTGCTCCTGAAGGCAATCACAGAAAGATGTGCCTTTGTGGGAGGTCAGATTGCATGGACATAAATAAATTCGACAATTGGTTTCAGAGAAAGAAAAAATAGGGGTGGAGCATGATACAAAATATGTTTTTAGGTTTATAGCTATAGGAATAAAGGAGAATCTGTTACTATTAAAGAAAACTGTTATTGATTACTGGTTTGTTTAACAAAAAACAATTGCCTTTTCTTTTTATAGAACACTTTTCTTTTCCCAGAAGTAATATAGAGTCTATTAAGAATGTAGAACATTCCAGCACTCAGGAGGCAGAGCCAGGCTGATCTCTGTGAGTTCGAGGCCAGCCTGGGCTACAGAGTGAGTTCCAGGAAAGGTGCAAAGCTACACAGAGAAACCTTGTCTCGGGGCGGGGGGGGGGGGGGGGGGGGGGGGGGGGGGGAGTATAGAACATCAAACAAAAAGCCCATTAGCAACTCAATAATTTGTAAAATTTACACAGACCAACAAATCTTTTTCTAGACAGCTTACTCACGCCTTCACAGAACATACAACTTTCAGACATTTCTCTTCTTCTAACATAACTATCATGCAGCTTAACTAGGTGCTTAAAACAGAGAAAGCAGTTGGAATTAGCGTGTGTGAAATGTCTAGTGGAACAGGTGTGAAGCCTATTTTAATAGTGTCATTCTCACCAGCTGTTGCAATTTCCTTTATGATGGGAAGTGGTAAAGGGCAAGTGAGGGGTCCGTTGTTCTTGTTCGGTTTGGTTTTATTGAGTAAACGTGCTTTTTCAGCTGATATAGCTAATCTACACATGGCACTTTGCTGTGTTTTTGTATAAAACGTTCAAGAAATTTTACTCTCAGATTGAAAAAAATTTTTTGAAAACTGTTGGTGGTGGATAAACTATGGTACTCTATGAGTGCTGGTATTTCTCCTACTTTCTTTTAGAAATGGGAAGTTCTGCCTTCAAAGACTGAGAACAAGCTACTTGGTCCCTGTGCTTCCTGGAAATAGGAACTACATCCCTGGAGCTTTCCACTTGTTAGTATGTTTGGTGCACACCTGACGGTCCAGCCATGTTCTGATTCCTCAAGTCTGTCATGGTTGGCAGAACATTCACAATCAGCCTGTCCCCAATAGGACTCTTAGCACTTGGCTTCCCTGTTCATGTGTTCTGTGATAGGCAGTGTACAAGACAGATCTGTAGATCAAAGGCAGTGCCTGTGGATACAACCAGTGGCAGAATGTAAGTCTCTTTGCCAGCATTCAAAATAATTTGCTGTTAGTACTGTTGAGTGAGAAAAAACACATTTTAGAAAGAATATATATATATATATATATATATATATATATATATATATATATATATATAACATTTATCTTTGATATGAGATTACAAAGGAGTTACATGGAACTCCAGAAGAACATAGAGTAAAGAAAACAACAGCATGAGCTGGAAAACTTCCAGAAAGCCCTCATACAGATTATTTTTCCTCAACTCTAAAAGTATCATGGATGAAAAACAAAACAGGTTCAAAGAAAGGCGGAAAAGAATGTAGCTCTGCCCAGTTCAACCAGTTTCTTTACATTCACATTATTCTTTGTTCTTTTACAGTGAAGGACTTGGCTTATTTATAATTACAGTCCTAGCCTTGTGTTTAGTGCTCTGTTACAGGACCTTGCTTTGGCCATGCCCTTAGAAAGATTCACATTCTCTTAGCTTTGTCCCTCTGCTCCATTCCCTGCCATGAACGCATATCTTTGCCAGTAAGCTCCCTGCTGTTTTCTTTACAAACAGTTGTGAGAAGGATTTCACATAAAGGGAGCACATTTGCATCTCGATGTTAAATGCACAGAAGCGTCTATAAACCATGCGCTACTCAGTGGAGTCCACTTCACACTTCTGCACAGAACTGGATATTTGTGTCTTTACCAAAAGCTTCCTTGACTGTTTTAACTCTCCTCTGATCACTGACCTTGGTCATGCATTGCATTTGATGCCATTTAGAGCCAAGATGTCCACGTTTATTCCATAATGTTCCTTCAGCTGTACATCCCACTTCCTGTCCTACAAGTACTCACATCCCCACCTCCAGAAGCCTTCCTTTAATTTTCAGATGCCTCTTGCTGGAACAAAGCGAGCTCAGCTGAAGAATGAGAGAGGTGATGGGACTGTCAAAACCCCTGTCAATGTTTTCTATCACTTCTGTTTGACTCCTGCTACTAACCAACTCACTAAATGTTCTCTTTGACCCTCAGTTTGATCTCAAGAGGAATTAATTAAGCAAATCATGAAATAAGCACAATAGTAGGTGTAATCTAATAAAATAAGGATATATATAATTAAAATGAATGAGGCAGTTTACAAAATGTACACAGTTGAAACACACCATTCAGTTGTAATACAGATGTATCTGTTTCAAAAACAATGCAATAGATGTATATGAGCATAATGAATATATGTACACATGTACGTATATCAAAACAACAAGATTAAGGTAATGTTTTAATCTAATAATTTTACTTATATTACTCATTTTCAACAGCAAAAGTTTTAATTGTTTTATTTTTATTTTCATTTTTTTGTTTTGTTTTGATTTTTTTGGCGGGGGCAATATCTTACATACCCCACATCACCTTGAACTTAATATGTAACCAAGGCTCATCTTGAAGTATTGATCCTCCTGCATCTACCTCCCAATTTCTTAGATTGTAGGCATGTGCCATCACACTGAGCAACAAATTATTTTTTAATAGTATTAAAGATAGTAATATTTTTCACAATAGAGAAGTATACCAGACTTTTTCAGTTTGCCCATATAGTATAAGTCTGTAGTCACATATGAAAACAGTCTTTGTGAGTAAAGATTAATCTGTTACTATTAGTTTGGAGATAAAAATGATACACATGTAGCTAGTTAATGCATTGAACTGATGAATAAACTCAGATTCCAGTCTTTTACTTAACTATCTATATCATATTTACAAAGTTACATGACACCTCAAATATGGTTTCCTCATAGGCACATGGAGGACTAAACTAGATATTGAAAATGTTCCTTCAGCTTTGAATCTCTGTGAGTACTAGGTATCACCTATACTATTGGAATTCCCCAGTTACTGTTCATAAATTAAAATATGTGTAATAATTATTACAATGAAGTCCAAAATAAAATTATCAAATATCACTAGATCTTTGTTCCAAGCATTCTGTAAAATTAATTACATGATTTTACCTTTGATATTCTCCAAACAAGCTTGAGTTGTGTTAGAGTTATTTTCAGTTTTTGTAGGTAAAATCCTCTTGTGAGCTGTGTAAGTTTTCTTTTTTCAAGAAAAGGTGATAGAGCATAAACAAAGAACACAAGTGAAGATTCCTGTTTCCCAGAAGTTGATTTTACATAAAACCTTGAATTAAGTTAGATGATCTGAAGTTTTGCTTTTCTTCATGCATACAGCGATCCGAATATGATTTGGTGAAAGTTGTATGAGAGTCCTCTACCACTATTTTTTTTTAACTTTTTAGTATTGAATTCAGGAGACATAGTAATGTAAGAATCTATTTGGCTCAGCCAGGGTTATACTAGAGAAAGCTGGTAAGAATTTTCCTTCTGCTTCATATCTGCAGTGTCCTTTGTCAGTAATGCTTATCTAGTACCTTTGTATTTATTCCCAAAGTGGCCACTAAATCCCAGGCATAAAGTCTAGGTATAGAAATTAATATGGCCATTTATGGCCAGTTTTCCAAAGAGTCTTTCATTCTCCTCATTGTCACACTCCTTACTCCGTCTTATGATGAATAGGAACACAAGACAAAATGTCACATAGAATGTCATGTACCACTAGAGCTTCAAAGCTCAATGAATTTATTAAGAGTCAAAAAGAGATCTTTATACAGGACAATGTATATTTCACTGGAAATTTTCACAAATTATCTTTCATCTTGTTGCTGAATAGATTCTATAGGGATTTTAGGTAGATTATTGGTAGATATCCTTGTATTTCCAAAGTGTATAATTTTAAAGGGCTTGCTAAGTTAGTTTATGCCAAGCACTTAGAAGCAGGCTATGAGTTTATTAATTAAAAATATTATATTGGTTGTGTTCATTGTTTATACATAAGAAATGGCATGTGTCTTCTGTTAAAAAAAGAGGGAGTGCGTTGAAAGTTATCTTGAAATTTTTCTTTTCCACAGGTCAGATTTATTGAAGATAATACAGATAATTGAAGGAAATACTTGTATCATTTTTGTCTTTATTTATAACATCAATTTTACATACTTTATAAAAATGTTGTCACTATTTGAGGTCTATTTTTTTAAATATTAGTTCCTTGAGAATTTTTGTACAATGTGTTCTGATCATATTCACCTTCCTCCCCAACTCTTCCCAGATCTATACTCTTCTTCCCCATCTTCTCAACCTGTGTTATGTTTCTTCATCAAACTCAAGAACAATTTGTGGTGCCTAAATACTCTTTGATGTGTAGCCTTCCAGAGGAGCATGGCCAACATACCCAGGGCTCTTGGAGAAAACTGACTCCCCTTCTCTTATCAGCAAACAATTGAAGCGAGTATTTTTATACCAGCTGTCACTCCATTTTTTCATACGTCAGTACCAAGCCCTAAAATGAGGCATTTAAATTCACATGAAAATTCCCAACAAGCAGGCAAGCTCCTGAGCACATTGCTAGTTATAAGTCTAGGACCTCTCTTGACAAAACAAGCTTAAAGTGAAAAATGGAAGAGTTTTCAAATTGAAGGGAACAAATCTATCAATCACTTATATACACAAAAAGTAGATGAAAAACACCATAAAAATGAATAGTACTGACTCTGTAAAACACAAAAGCCATTCTAATACGAAAACGCTAAAATCCAAATAGTAGCTGTTTGATGGAGAACACCAGGAGGACATGGCCCAGGAAATAAGATAAGCAGGACTAATATGGTCTCACAGAGACTGAAACAGCATGCACAGGACCTCATGGGTCTGCACCCAATCCACTGAAAGTATGTTATGGCTGTTAGCTTGGTGTTTTTGTGAGACTCCTTACAGTGAAAGCCAGTGCATCCCTGGCTCTTTTGCCTACTCTTGGGGCTCTTTTCCTCCTATTGGATTGCCTTGTTCAGACTCCATACAAAAGCTTTTGCCTTGTTTTATTGTATCTTGTTTTGTCATGTTTTGTTGTTGTCTTTTGGAGTCCTGCCCTTTTCTGAAGGGAAATGAAGGGGGAGTAGTGTATCAGGGGGAGATGGGAGTTAGAGGGGAGCTGGGAGGAGTGGAGGGAGGGGAAACTGGTCTGTATGTACTGTGTGAGAGAAGAATCTATTTTCAATAGAAGGAGGAGGAGGGAAGGAAGGGAGGGAGGGAGGGAGGGAGGGAGGGAGGGAGGGAACACAGACAGATGGAGGGAGGAGGGGGGGAGGGAAGGAGGGAGAGAGAGAGAGAGAGAGAGAGAGAGAGAGAGAGAGTCACTACCCTGGCATTGATCCCTCATTCCTCTTTCAGCTGTAATCAGTATGTATAAGGGAAGCTAAGGGACACCAAGACACTACATTCTTTCCAAGCTCATTCCCTACATGATATAGCAAGAGAGCAGGATAATATTGCAACTATGTTCCTTAAGGTGTACCAAGAAAATATTATTGAGGATGTAATTACTTAGTAATTTATTGATCATAATCTTAAAGAAACTTCTGGATATTATGTAATGAAACTCAAAGTAATTCTATGTTAAAATATTAAAATGCTGTTATTTTGTAATATCATGTTACTATCAACAACAGCATACACAAACACACACACACACACACACACACACACACACACACCCCTTTCAATCCCACATAAATACATCACTTTGCAACAAACCCAACTTAATTTTCAATATTTGGTCAAATGGCATTGCTAGCATTCATCTAGGAAAAAAATAAGGATTTCATAATTGACATAAACTATTTAAATTTTAAGTTATCACTGATGTGGAAAATAGAAAAGACAATTATTCAAAAGATTCCACAGGCAAGTGACTTTACATCACTTTTTTAGATTTATTTTTATTTTAAAGTGTGTACATATGTGTGTGCATGCGTGCATGCGTGTGTGTGTGTGTGTGTGTGTGTGTGTGTGTGTGTGTGTGTGTGTGTGTGTGTGCAGGTGCCTATGGAAGCCAGAATTATCTGATCTTCCTGGATCAGGAGTTATAAGCAGTTGGGAACCGAACTTGAGTCTCTCTCATCAATGAGCCATCTCTCCAGCACCTACATTTCTTATAGTAATCAGCGGGTGACTGTTTTACTCAGTGTGGCTATTGTTATTGTACTTGAGTTCCTAGCTACTGCCCTAGATGGATCATGCTTCTAAAATACCCATGCCTCTCATTACTAAATCACTCAAAGTATTTTCACATCCCGTATTCTTGGTCTTAAATATCTGTATAGAAACATTCTTTTACTTATTTATTTGTTTGTTTGTTTATTTGTTTATTTATTTATTTTATGTCCTGACCTCAGTTTCCCCTCCCTCCTCTCCTCTCAGTTCCTCCCCCTGAACCCCTCTCTGTTCCAACTCCCTAATTCACTCTGGCCCGATTTCTGATATGCCATGTTTTGTTGATACTCAAGTTGCAGTAAGACTAAGTACCTCCCCACTTATTAAGGCTGGGCAGGGCGACCCAGTATGAGAAGTAGTGCCCCAAAAGCCAGTAAAAGAGTCAGGCCCTGTTCCCACTGCTACTAGTCCCACAAGAGGACCAAGCTGTACAATTGTAACATAGATGCACAGTGCCTAGATCAGTCCCATACAGCTTCCCTGATTGTCTGTTCAGTCTCTATAGACCCAGGTTAGTTGATTCTGTGAGTTATCTTGTGGTGTCCTTGACCCCTCTGTCTCCTACAATCCTTTCTCCCCCTCTTCTGCAAGATTCTCGGAACTCTGCCTAATGTTTGGTTGTGGTTCTGCATCTGTTTCTGGAGGAAGCTTCTCTGACGACAAATGGGCTAGGCACCAATCTGGTTACGGGAGATGGCTAGATCAGGCTGCATTATCTGCTATTGCTATGGTCTTAGCTGGGGGCCATCCTTGTAGATTCCTGGGAGATTCCATTGCGCCAGGTTTTACCTGACCCCCAATGCCCCCCATCTTTCCAGTCTGAGTGAGGTAGTCCAGACCGAGAAAGACAAACATGGTATGTATTCACTCATATGTGGATATTAGCTGTAAAAAAAAAAAAAGCAGGGGGTAACTATGCTACAATCCACAGACCCAGAAAGACTAAGTAACAAGGAGGATTCCTGGAGAGACATCCAAATCTCTCTGCGAAGAGAAAATAGAAGAGATTTTGTGAGTGGATTGAAGCCAGGTGGGGATGGGAGCATAAGTAATCAGGTTGGTGGAGGAGATGGAGGGAGAGAGTACTGAAAGAGACTACAGCAACATTCTTTACAATAGCAGGATAATAGTTCTGTCTATTTAAACTCAAAACCAATTACTATGACCTAAGGTGGTTCTGCCTTGCTCTATACGGCTCTTCTCTATCAACTTTCCCCAACAGATGAATAGCTGACTAGCTTGTCTACACTAGTGTGCCCAACAAGGGAACTTGAAAAACTTGATTTCTGAAAATCTTCCTCCCCTCTGCCTCAAATATGTGCTTCCTCCCATAGTGCTTTTCTCAATTATGGCACCATTACAGCTACGTACTGCTTAGGAAAGAAGCCCAAGGACCACAGAATATCTCAAGCTTATGTGGCTCATGCCAAATACTTTCTCAAAATGCCTTTCATGCATTTGTTCATTTATTCCTTCAACAATTCTTTTGGGTAGGCACCAATGATTTACTGATACAGAAAATGAAACTGAGTCACTGAGAAATTACATGACTCCAACTGTCTTAAAGCTAGAGAGGTGTCTGACTTCTAAGACTTTATAACTTCTACAGTCAAATAACACTTTGTTCTAAATCTGCACACATTATTGGAACCAACTTGGCCTTTTGGGACTCCAGGAAAGTCATTTAAAATAAGAACTTCATTTTAAATAGCCTCTTGATGAATCTACCACCAGTTTTTGTTTTATTTTGTTTTGTTTTAGTTTTCTCTTCATTTTGGTCCATTTCCAAGAAGCATAGGTCTTATTATTTACCTATGTTCCTAAATAATATGCAATAATTTCTCTTTTACTTACTAGTTAAACACAGCCTTTCAGATGGCATTTGACATTCTTTGCATTATTTCCTCTACATGTCATTGAAGATTAATCACTGAAGCTTCATTTTCCACGGTTTTTAATGAAATCAGTCTTGTGCTCTACTTTCCCTGTATGAACTGTACAGAAGGCATACTATGTTTCTCTGAACCAATCAGAATATATTGTGTTAATCTGAAATAGTTAGGGTGGAGTTTTCAAAACTGAGATCAAACAGAATTCCAAGTAGCTATTAAAATGACCAGTATCTTTTCTCTGCCTGTGACACCATACATTTAGAATACTGTTGCAAAGCACCCGTGAGGCAGATTAACTCCTCTGTCTGCCTTCCCCTTGTTCTCAGCTCTCAAGGAGGAGGAGCCTGACTGTCCTGATTTCTTCTGCTCTCCAACTCAGCTACTGGAAAACACAATCCAATCCTCATTTCTTCTGTCTTTCCTCCTTTACAAGAACAGTTCTGTCTGTGTTTCTTTCTTAATTCCTATAATGTGAATTATTTATATCATTTCAAAATCTTTCTTTTCTTCATGATGAAAATTTCCATCATTATGTGCTCCAATTTTCTGAAATAGACAGTGTACCTTTGTTATCTATAATCACCCAATGCTGTTGCAGCACACTCAGACTTTCTACTATGGTTTAGAACCTATTGATTAGCCTTTTCCTGTCCTTCTTTCTCCCCATTTCCCTGTTCTACTCCATCTGTGTCTGGCTCATTCCATTGTACAGGATTCACAATAGTCCTCTCATTTTTCAAGTTAATAAGATTTCATTCATTTCTTCTTGAATAGTATTCCATTCTGTATATGCACCATATCTCTAGCCACTCATCAGTTAGTGAACTTTCAGGTGATTTCCAGTTCTTGTCTGTTGTGATCAATACTGTGATAAACATAATAGTGTATATATAACTTTAAAATACTAATTTCATTTCTTTTGTATATGTACACAGTCATAGGATCATATGGGAGCTACAGTTTTAGTTTTTGATAGCATCATCTCTATCAAAGTACTAAGAGAGCAAGTCAATAAACAGTGAAATAATACATAAAAAAGAAGCTCCAAGTATTTTCACAAGGATTTATTAATTTACATTCACATTGACAGGGTATAGTAGCTCCAACTCTCTCTCTCTCTCTCTCTCTCTCTCTCTCTCTCTCTCTCTCTCTCTCTCTCTCTCTCTGTGTGTGTGTGTGTGTGTGTGTGTGTGTGTGTGTGTGTGTGTGTGTGTGTGTGTTTCTTAACATCCTTACCAGCACTGATCAACTTTAGCTTTGTAAATATTAGCCAACTTTACTAGGGTATGCTGATAACACATTGGAGTTTCATTTGCATCTCCCTAGTGATTAGTGATGTTGAGCATTTCTTTATGTACCTCTTGGCTATTTGTATGTATCCTTTTGAGGAATGTCTGTTTTCCATTTTAATTCAGTTGGATTTTGGTTTTTGCTACTAAATTATTTATGCAGCTTTTCTATTCTGGATTTCAACGCCTCATCAACTGTATAGTTTGTCAATACTTTCCACGTTCTGCAGGTTATCTCTTCACCTTATTATTTCTTGTAACAAGAAATTGCTAAATGGTCTTATTAATAAAAAAAAAAAAACCTCAGAGCCAGATATTGGGGTGAAAGCTGAAAGATCAGAGAAACAGAACAAGCCAGCCACATTCTTACCTCTTCAAAATCCTCAGCCTCAAGAGAGAGACTTCCTGTTTACCCATGCATTATATACCTTTCTGTGCCCTGCCATCTTCCTTCCTTCCTAGTGCTGGGATTAAAGGTATGTGCCACCATGCCTGACTCTCTTCCCAGTGTGGCCTTGAACTTACAGAGATCTGGATGAATCTCTGCCTCCCGAATGCTAGGATGAAAAGTGTGTGCTACCACTGCCTGACCTCTATGTTTAATATAGTGGCTGGCTTTGTCCTCTGATCCCAAGGCAAGCTTTATTGGGGTACACAATATATCACCACAATTTCTTTTGCTCTGATGGAGCTTTTTAATGTGGTGAGATCCTATTTGTCTAGTTTTGCTTTTGTTTCATGCACTTTGTAGTCATATGCAAAAAAAAAAAAAAAACTTGTCAACTCTAGGGTTCCTGAAACATGCCTATGTGTTCTTCTAAGTCATTTCACAGCTTCAAATTTTATACTTAAATCTTTAATTAATTTGAGTTGATTTTTGCAACTGATGAGAGATAAGGATCTGACTTTATTGTTCTGTTTGTAGAATTTAATTTCCCTAGTAGACGTGTGGGCTTATTTCTTGACTTTCTATTGGTGAAATTATTAAGGCCACTCCACGTAGATAAAAGGAGATTTATTTAATGGTGTAACTTACAAATTAAGGGATAGGTAGGTCGCGGAGTCTGGGGAAGGTGTATCGCAGTCCAGCGGTGTTCTCTGGAGCTCTGCTTGGTACACCTCTCTAGTCCAGGGTCCCGCAACAGAGAGAGCGCCAGCCGATCCTTTCGCCCCGCCTTGTAGGCGTGACAGTTGCCGAAGTCTCAATGGGGGTTGGAACTTACAGATCAAAGCTGGAATGGCTATCCACTACAACTTTCTATCCTGTTCCACTCATCCATTTTAATTTTTTTTAAGATTTATTTATTATGTATACAGTGTTCTGCCTGCACACCAGAAGAGGGCACCAGATCCCATTACAGATGGTTGTGAGCCATCATGTGGTTGCTGGGAATTGAACTTGGGATCTCTGGAAGAGCAGCCAGTGCTCTTATCACTGAGCCATCTCTCCAGTCCCTCCACTCATCCACTCATATATAAAAGGTAGAGTTAGGAACTTAGAAACAATAGTGAATTAGATCAAATTAGGTTCAAAATTAAGCCCATCCAGATTTTACTTGGCAGCAGTAACTTAGGAAACATTCACTCTTGTGCATTTACATATTGCAGTTACCTTATCCCTTTTGTTATTTTGGGGCCTTCATAAATGCTTAGAAATTCTGGATCCCTTTGTTTTGATCTGTCTGTAGCAGATATTAGACTATATAGTAGAGTAGTAGGAACTTAACATGTAAGATTGAAACACAACTGGTAACATTTTGTTTGGGAATTATAAAATCTGTCTTTATACTTAGGTGAGTTTTTACATTCTATTCCATCTAGGTACTTAAAGAGGACAATTAATCTCTCAAATGAGATACACCAATATGGGACTACATATTATGAATTTTCAAATCACATCCCATTATAAAACTCAATTGGAACTGTGTTTTTATTTAGTTTTGGTAAGTCTATTAAACAACAGAAGATTAGAATAAAATATAAAATATATAGTTTAAATTCTCATTGCCTGAGACCTACTTTTAGAATATGGAAATTAAGAAAAAATATAAACCTACCATTGCTTACTTCCTCTTGGTAGAACAAAAGAACTGATAAGAATGACTAGTTTGAGCAAAAGGACATGATAACACTAAACAGAAATGACTGCCTGGCTATATAGCTAATGTACTGGACTTAAATACTTTGGGATCATCTTTTCAAGTACAAGTGGCTGGTTAGAATTTAAGGAAAGTCTTGGGTGGTTGAGATTGTTACTATGCTTTTCCAATTGCAAATAATTTTGTTTTGTTTTGTTATTTATTTATTTATTTATTTATTTATTTTATATCCTGACCATAGTTTTCCCTCCTTTCTCTCCTCCCATTTCTTCCATCCCCCACCTCCATCCACTCCTCCTCTGTTTCTGTTCAGAAAGGGGTAGGCCTCCCATGGATATCAACAAAGTGTGGCATATCAAGTTGCAGTAATACTAAGCACCTCCCCTTGTATTTATGCTAGGCAAGGCAATCCAGTATGAGGACTAGGTTCCCAAAAGCCAGCCAAAGCCTTAGGGACAGCCCCTGCTCCCATTGTTAGGAGTCCCACAAATAGATCAAACTACACAACTGTCACATATGTGTAGAGCAGCACATATACTAAAATTGGAAAAATACAGAGAAAATTAGCACGGCCCCTGCACAAACAATTTTTTCCTGCTCGTTAACGTTGCGTTCTGTATAACTCTTGGATTTGATTCAGTTCAGTTAAAGAAAAATATATGAGTGTCTCTGTTTTGCCAGACTGAAACATTATGTTCAGTACTTAGTTCAATTACATATGGGTCCCGAGGAAGATAAAACAACTTATAGAAGGAAGAGTTTATTTGAGCTTACATTTCCAGAGGAATAATAGTCCCTTATGGTGGAGAAACATGGCAATAAGCAGCAGACGTGGAGGCTGGAGCGGAAGCTGAGGGCTCACATCTTAAACCACAAGAGAGGTTAAAACAGTTCAAAACATGAGGCTTTGAACTCTCAAAACTCACCCTCAGTGATGATTTCCTCTGGCAAATAAATGGAGGAAGGCAAGGAAGACAGAATTACTTCCTATTTTGTCATTTTGATACAAAAAAATAGTCTCACAAATTTAGTTTGACATTAATACTAAAAATACTGCCTAATGGGGATGCCAAACGGCATACCTAAACTAAACAAAATACGGTAAAATGCAATTTGATGAGCATCTCACTTTGTCACCACTTAGTGATAATTTGGATGCCTTACACTTTTTATCAGCAGAAGGCCAAACCTATAGTAAGAGTTCAATAAATATATATTAAGTAAAATGAAATTTTCTTGATTTCTTGCGACAGTGTTGGGTGTTCCATGTCAAATGTTTAAGTCTCCAAGAACTATTTACCTTTCACTATGAAAAACTTTCCCTGGCCTACAGGGAACTTGATGGCAAGGACCGTGTTGTACTTGCTGATAAATCTCTGGTATCAAACACACATATGGCATATGTTAGGTGATCCATAAATATCTGCTGAATAAACTAACGCATGATAGACAGGACACTCTATACCCAGTAAATTTCTCTCTTCAGACCCTAGCCTACAAGCACTACTCTGAAAAATGGAAAATAACTGATATGTTTAATATGTTTATGTGTTAAAATATACTGATTTTATTCTGATTCTTCTATTTATAAATCTTATAGTCATGTCAGTCTGATGATTCCCAAATTCATAACCCTCATTATAATGGGGTTAATATTTTTCATTCTGTTAGTAAAATTTATCATGTACTCCTGAAAAAATATAGGTGTAGTTTTTATTTCTTTTGAATGTACAAATGATATCTTGATTTGTATTTTATTTGAATCCATTCATTTGCACTTTATTTTTTTTGCATTGATAGTGTAAGATTGAAAAGGAATAAAATAGTACTATTAAACCTTTTTTCTCTAGTTACAACCAAAGCATGAATGTCAAGCTTAATTATATCATGTTATTGCTTATAAACTGAGAACACATGCAAATATATCTTGAAAGAAGTTGAAATTCTCACAATTATTCCATGTTCTCAACTGCTTCTGAGAAACCATGTCCTAGAATAATAAGGAAAAAAATTAAGCTTTTTAGTGAAGGTGGTTTTGCAATGAAGGAAGTTATTCAAAAGACCGAAATGGTGAGAACAGTTTGGAATAATGTTGGCTGTGAGACAACTGGGAACCTGGATTTCATTTTGTGAGCAGAATTATACTACTGAAGATATTAGTCTGTAGAAGCATGTGATGAAAATAAGGTTTTGCTAAGATTTTCCTGGCACAAAAATCCAGAACTAATGGGAGGAGATCTGTCACAAGCTATCCATCCACACAGTTAGTGTAATATTAAGATAAGATTTTTATTTAATTTAAGTGCATCTCAAAGTAGGGGTGAATACATGGCCCATTAGAAGCAGCTGCTGCTGGTTTGAGGAAAGTAATGGAATGCTTTGAAGTAGGGACAAAGTGGGTTGCATGTTTTCCTATTTGTGATGTTTTAAATTTTGTTCAAGCTTTTTTTAAGGGTGCATATCTGCTTCTATCAAAATGAACTTTAGGAACTAAATATATTCTTATGGATTTTTAAGTGCATATGTGAATCTTTATGTGTATTAATGCTCAAGTGCCTGTGAAGCTGTTACTAAGGCTGATTCTGCCTTTGAATAAAAATCTCTGCAAGCTGAAGACACTGTTTGTGATTGAAACTTGCCATCCATGTAATAAAAGCATATCAATTACTCAATTTGATCTGTCTACTTCCTTATTAGCCAGATGATAATAATGTCATGATAAGAATGTTAGAAAAAAAGTTTATCAGTTGTTTCAGGTCACTCTGGTACTTACGTGGAGACTTATCCTTTTATAAATACATCATGATCAAAGGAAAGTTGATAAGTGGTTATGGAAGAAGGAAAGCATTGATCGATAGTAGTAATGGCCCAAATTCAATACATAATTTGTCTAAATTGAGACAATTTTTTCTCAGACTGATTCCTAATAAACACAATTTCAATATCCATAGTATGACATATTCCTTACTATCTATCCTGACACATATTTGGTTTCAAAAGTTATATTAGTTACTTTTCTATAGCTGTGATACAACATCACAAACAAGGTAATTTATAGAAGGGAGGTTTATTTGGCTTATACTTATAGAGGGATAAATCTGTCATGGTGGGGACCCATGGCAGGGAACCCAAGTAGCAGTCATGGGAGTTGGAGCAGAAGCTGAGGGCTCACATCTCGAACCACAAGCAGAGAGCAGAAGGGCCAGCTAGAAACAACCTGAGGCTTTGAGACCTCTAAGCCAAGCCCCAGTCACATACTTCCTCCAGCAAGGCCACATCTCCTAATCCTTCCCACACAGTGCCACCAACTGCCTACAGACCAGTATTTAAATGCCTGAGGCTATGGGAGGCATCTTAGTCAAACCAACACACAACTTGTCTGCTATCTTGTAATAACTCACCATGGCAACAATAAGTCTATCTAGTCCTTGGACTCTAGACTAGAAGAACCATTCACACAACATGTTATTGTTACTACTGAAGAGTGTATCTTCCTGACCAATTTAACAACTTTAAAAAGCAGTAAAAGATATTTCAATACTCAGGACATGAATATATTAAATTAGTTATGATAATTACAAGAGATAAAAATAAATAGACCAGTGACACTGTGTGCATTGGGGTAGATATAAGCAAAAGTACAAGAAACTTACATGGGGCCATTTTGAATATCAGCACTGAAAGCCTCACCTCCTTCCTGGGGAAACCTTGATTGGTCTTCCTAAACCTTCCCATACTTACTTAAATGGAATAAATATGGGTCTGCTACACCATTCACCTTACCTTCTCCCATTTTCTGGTCTTCACGGGCTTCATCCACACATTGTAACTACTGGTAAGTGATAACTTACCTAAAATGTTCATTGATGATTGACTGCCTATTCTGTGTGACAGAAGCAAGAGACATTTTTTTGCCATGTGCACTTTTAGCACATCCTAAATTTCCTGGGTCTCAAATTGATACAAAAATTTCACAACACTATTCTAAACCTTTGAACTAAGATTTATATCCAGTTCAGGTTAATTTGATATTTGACGGCATTGTCTTTGCCACTTGGAAAGAGGCAAGAGGAATTATTAGCTAGAAATTTTTATTTTTCACTAGAGCAATATTTTTACAAAATTTATAGTTTAAAATCTCTATTATTATAAACATCTTTAGATATGCTGATCATACTGAAATAGATACAATCTGGTTGCTTCGCAGAAAATCAACAGAAGCTGCTGCATTGGAAGCACAGCTGTTTGCAGAAGGCATTAGATATTTTTAGTCTTTCTCATAGCCAATAGGCTTTGATGCATTGGTTTATATTTTAGTAATGACAGACTCCACTGGCATGAGTGTTTCCATTACTTAGAAATTATAAACTCATCATTCAGACCTGGGGTAAAGAGTGGCGGGAGCGTTCATTACCTCACTTCTCATTGCATAATTCTGACTACATAGAAAACACTAGTACAGTAACAATTAGGACTATATCTTTCAGATACACAACGTGACACTGTTATTTCTAATACATGTAAATTTAATATTGTTGAGTTGATTTTAGAAGTAATTTTTAAGTAATGATTCTTATTCGAGCACTAAGATAAAGGAAGCAATTGGATGTGATAGGCTACACCAAAAAGACTCCCATTTAAAAAAAAAAATGCCTGAGCTGTGAAATTGCTACTAGTGAGTATATGATTACAGAATTTTTTCCCTATTTGGTTCTCCAGCTCCTTCCTCAGTGTCTCACTGTTCAGAACATCTTCAAATGATTCAAAGTTTTCAGAAGCAGCTAGCAACTTTAGCAGACAGGCATTTCATTTTAAAGGAATTGTTTGGACTGTTTTCCTAAGCACACAACTTTACTCAAAAAGCCCCTCCCTATCCATGTTCCCACTGTTTGGAAGGAGTCTGGTGGAAGATCCTCCTCAACTCCCCTCCCCTATCTCTTTCCCTACAATGTTCTGTCAACATCAGAAACAGAGCTAGCAAAAGAAGTCAACAAGCCCAAACCTTATAGCAAATTTACAAACAATATGAACCATCAAGCCAGTATGTTCTCTCTAATATCTGCCTGCCTTGTAGAAAGGATTGCCAACAAGAATTACCTAGGTCAACCCCAGGACACATAATTTGAAAGAACAATCATAAACTTCATCAAAGAATTCAAAGAGTTTAAAGAGTACACAAATGTGAGGTTGAACTGTTGACCTTGTGTACATCCTACTTCACAAATGAATCTGTCAGATATGCTAAGCCTATAGGCTGAAAATGATGCCCCAGCACTTCGGAGAAACCTCAGGTGACTGTCCAGACAGCTGTCTGTTTCTGTCAATTCACAAATTTTTTGGAAGTTGCTTATGTGCACTTCCTGTTTTTATTTTTGTTAGCTAATATTATTTCCTTCTTGGGTCTCTGAGGGAGTTGAAGATTAGTTAGTTATAGTTGAAGGTTAGTTAGTTATAGTTGAAGATTAATTAGGATACATTTTGGACTTACCAAAATAGGATAGATAATGAAATTATTTTCTCTGAATTTGTCAAATACAAATGGACTAGACATTGTTTAGGTATTTATTACTTGTATATATTGTATATAGTTATTGTACTTTTGTATATAGTTTTTCTTATATTAGTTATAAGCTTTTTCTTTTTTTCTTTTTATTAAAATAGAAAAGGGGAAAAAAAATTATAGAGAAAGTACTTAAAGAGAATAAATACCTAAGAGATGCCAAAAAAAAAAAAACCCACAAACATAAGGCTGGTAAAAGTGATGGAAACAACCCAAGACTTGAAAAAAGAATACAATAAGTAAGAGAAAAAGTTGAAAAGGACATATGCTGAAATGAAGATGGAATTGAAAAACCAAACAACTCAACTAAAAAACACAAAGGAAAGCCTTACAAGTAGAATAAATCAAGAAGAAGATAGACTATCAGGGCTCAAAAGTAAAGTAGAGGATCGAGCCAAAAAGAAAATCATGAAATAAGAAAATATTAGGTAAAGGAAAGGCACACATAAGAAATGTGGAACACCATGAAAAGTTCAAACCTTCAAAGTATAGGCATAAATGAAGGAGAAAAATCCCAAGTCAATGGTATAGACAAGATCATAGAAGAAAACATCCTCAAACTAAGAAAAGTTATGCCCATACAGATACAAGAAGTGCACAGGACACCAAATAGATGAGACAGAAAAACAAAGCCCCATAGCATATTGTAGTTAAAGCACTATGTATATAGAACAAAGAAAGTGTACTCAAAGCTAGAAGAGAAAAATCACAAGTGATATATAAAGGAAAACCTGTCAGAATAACAGCTGGTTTCTAAATGGAACCTTTGGAAGCCAGAAGAACCTTGGAGCAATGCATTCCAAGTCTTAAAAGACCATGATGGCTGACCTATATGAACATACCAATAGAAGCTATCTGTTGTAGTTTAAGGCAAAAAAAAAACTTTTCACAATATAGACATACTAAAATAATTTATATCCAACTAACAAACTCTAAAGAAAATACAGGAAGTAGTATTTCATGCTGAAGAGAAGAATAAGTGTAGCCAAGAGACTGGATAGACATGAACAGCCATTGTTTCTACAACACAGAGTACCACTAGGAACGCAAATAAACAATCAGAAAGAGTACAAATGAATAACTTGATGATGTGACTCAAATTTTGGGAGAAACAAGAGCAAATCAAATCCCAAACCAGTCAAAACAAGAAATAAAAAAAAAACAGTGGAAAAAAATCAATGAAATAGAAACAAAGAAAACAATAAAAATAATCAAGGAATCTAAGAGCTGTTTCTTTGATAGACAGACCCTTGACCCAGATAACTAAAAGAAAGAGAAAATCCAAATTAACAGAATCAGAAATGAACAGGAAAACATTACAACAAACACCAAAAATTCAGACTACTATATGGGAATACTAAAAAGTCCTGTACTCCTTTAAGTTTGAAAATCTAAAATAAAAAGGGGGTGGGGATAAATTTGTAGATTCAGACCAATCACCAAAATTAAAGCAAGAATCCAAAAATCTAAATGACTCATTAAAATGAGATTAAAATAGTAATAAAAAATTCCAACTAAAATAAGTCCAGGGCCAGATGGATTCACAGCAGTGTAAATTTGGTCTTTTAAAGATCTATAGGCAATCCTTCTTAAACAATTCAAAACATAAAAGTAGGATGAACACTACCAAACACCTTCTAGTAAGGAAGTATCTCTCTAATACCAAACCAGGTAAAGACACAGCAATAGAAGAAAACCACAGTGTAGCAGTAAGTTTTCTCCAGTCCTGTCCAGCCCCGTGGTCTCTTAGAGTCTTAATATTATCAATTGTATAACCTATGGTGGGCTTCTTGCAAGCTAGTTCTTATAGTTTAACTCAACCCATAACTATTAATGTATGTATTGCCACATGTTCTGTGGCTTTACCTGCATTCCATTATGTGTTGCTCCTAGGATGGGCAGTCTGGCGTCTCCCCCACTCCACCTTTCTCTTTCCTGTCTCTCTTCTTGGATTTCCCTCCTTCCTCTAAGCTGCCTTTCCATAGGCCAAAGAAGCTTATTTATTAACCAGTGGGAACAACAACATATATTCACAGTGTACAGAAAGACATTCCCCAGTACCACAATCTGATATTCCTGGTGAACATAGATTCAAAATGTTCAATAAAATAGTTGCAAACAGAGTACAGCCATAAATAAAAAGATTTTCTACCATAACCAAGCTGGCTTTACCCTTGAAATGCAAGAATGGTTCAACATACTCAAGTCAATAAAATGTAATCATGTAAATGGACTTAAGGTTAAAAAAAATCAGGTGATCATCTCAATAGATGCTGGAAAAGCCCTTGGCAAAATCTAACAGATCTTCATGATGAAAGTCCTAGATATTTGTTTTAGTTAGGGTTCCTACTGCTATGAAGAGATACCATGGCCATGGCAACTTTTCTAAAGGAAAACATTTAATTGAAGTGGCGGCTTACAGTTTCAGAGGTTTAGTCTATTATTATAGGGAACATGGCAGCTATGAGTGTGGTGATGTACAGACAGATGTGGTGCTAGAGCTGAGAATCCTACATCTTGATCAAAAGGTAACAGGAAGTGAACTGTCTCATTGGGCGTGACTTGAGACCTCAAAGTCTCCCTCCATAGTGACACTTCCTCCAACAAGACCACACCTACTCCAATAAGGCCACACCTCCTAATGTTGCCACTCCCTTTGGGGGCCATTTTTTTTCAAACCATCACAATATTGTAGGATTAGAGGGAACATACCTCAACATAATAAAATCTGTATAGGTGAAACCCATAGGAATGAGACAGTGCTATCCACTATCCCTAATCCTTTCCAATATTGTGCTCAGACCATTGGCTGGAACAATAAGGCAAGAGAAGGAATGATCCTAATTTACAGATGACATGATACTACCCTGGCGAGAAATGTTTAGAAACAGTAAACAAATTAAGTAATGTGGCAAGATACAAAATCACTAAAAATCTTTCATACAACTAAAGAAGCAATCAATCAGATAAAGAGAAGCTCACAGAATTGGAAAGAATCTTTGCCAGCTATACATCTGACAGAGAATTAATATCTAGAACATATAGAAAAAACTCAAAGTATAAAGAATCAAAAACACAAATGACCCATTTGAAAAATAAGCCTGGAACCTGAACAGAGAGTTCTCAAAAGAAGAAGAAAAAAAAAATGGTTAAGAAACATCTCAAGAAAAAGTTCATTGTCCCTAGAAACAAAGGAAATGCAAATCAAAATAACTTCAAGATTTCATTTTACACAGTGAGAATGGCAAAGATTATTAAAAAATGACCAACAACAAACACTGGAGGGGATGTGAGAAAAAGGGAATCTTTATTTACTGTTGGTGGGATTGCAAACTAGATCAGCCTCTCTGGAAATCCGTCTGTATTCCCCAAAAGCTAAAGGTAAATTTGCCAGATGAACCAGGTATACCACTCTGTCATATGCCCAAAGGACTCAACATCCTACTCCACAGATACTTGCTCAGATATGTTCACTGATACTCTATTCACAATAGCGAGGAAACAGAAACAACCTAAATGCCAACAACAGGTGAATGGATAATGAAAATGTGATATATATACATGACAGAATGCTATTCTCTGTAAAGAAAGTGAAATTATGGACTTCTCAGTAAATGGGTGGAATTAAAAAAGCTCATATTAAAGTAACACAGACCCAGAAAGACAACTTATCTTATCTCCTCTCTTCTCCTCCCATCTCATGTCCTCTGGGGCTGCTAGTTACAAATCTTCATAATGGGGTACTTATTCTGGAATAACTGCAGGGTCCAGGAAACAAAAAGGAACCATTGCTGGGGTACGTGGTAGGAAGCATAGAAAGGGGAATAGCAGAGTACAAGTGATCCGATGTGGGAAATGGGGAGAAGGGGGAAGGTTCTAATTAGGAAGGGGAAGGAGGAATGTGGATAAAATAAGAATAAGGATGTCTGAGAAAGTCAAAAGGAATCTTACTATTAGCTATATACTAATAATACCTATAATACACATAAGTCTGTATATAAATACAGTTTAAATGAAATTTTCCAAACTTGGGTGGCAGCGCTCCCTCCAAGAGCCAAAGACCATTTGACAAAACCCCAACACCAATCATGAGAAGCCCTCTTTTGAGTTGTTGGTCAGGGTTATCCATGAGACTGAGAAAACATTATAGACTGTTGCTATTGTTCTTAGTTGCCCCCCAAAGTGGAAGGTACATCTCTATTGCTGAAGACAACATGCGCTTCAGATAAATGGTCCAGAGGCTCCCCCAAGCTGGAACAAACCTGAGAGTCTCCTCCCTGAAGACAAGCTTTTGTGATACCAGAAGATACCACACAAACCTCCAAAAGGAAGGAAGCAACCAAAAATCCTACCCAGCTATGATGCCTGTGAGCCACAATAAAGGTCAATGTGGCACAAAAACCCTAATTGTGTAAGAGTGGTATGCATAACTTGGCAGTAACCAACAGCTCTCTACTTGGACTTAAGATCCACTCAACAAGAGGAAAATCATGCCTGGTACTGGAAACTTAGCCTACCTTCCAGGGCTAGTTGATGTCATGGATCTTGGAGGAGAAGCTACAATTGCCACTTTATTAAACTAGCAAAATCTCTAACTACATCGTAAATATTTGTTCTTATACTCACAGATAAGTGTAGTCCTCACTCTGTATCAAGGAAGCTTCTCTTTGCAACAGATTGAGACCACTACAAAAAAAGTCAATCATGCAGAATTGTAGAGCCCAGACCCAGCAGATAAATCTACAATAATGCTACCATACCTAAGACTTAGAGAACATTATGGAGGGATGGCATATTGTAAGAGCCAAAAGAACAGAGAACTGGGTGTGAGATTGTGTCAACTAGGATTGTCAGAAGCTACACATGTAAAGTCTCACCAACATGACTGACTAATCAGGAGCTGAAAAATGACAATAGACAGGCTCTATGGATCAGGGATGGGGTGAGTAGGTGGCCTCAACCCTACACAAAGAACTACAGGCAACTAAGAAATGCTGAGAATGGGAGAAAAAAAGTCTTCCCCAGGGAAAAACACACCAATTGGTTATCAAATATTCAGCTCTGAAAACATACATACAAGTCACATACACACTTAGCAGTTTACAATTAGCATATAAGAATACATACATATACATGTAACAACAATTAATGAAAAAAGAGGCCATAATTTTGAAAAGAGCAAGGAGTGTGGTGGTATTTTACTTGTACTGAAATGTGATTTTAATTGTATGTTAATAAATAAAGTTGCCCAGGGGTCAGAGCTATTAGAGCCATAGCAAGAGCATGGAGGTGGTAGCGCATGCCTTTAATCCCAGCACTTGGTAGACAGAGCTAGGTAGATCTCTGTGTGTTCAAGGATACAGCCAACATTGGAGACACACGCCTTTAATCTCAATACCATAGAGGACCTGGAGGGCATACATACAGGCAGTGATGAGGCAGTCACGTGTTTGGGTTTACAACCAATGAGAAGGCAGAACAGAAAGACTATTTAAAGACATACACATAGGAAGTAGGCCCCTTTTTCGGAGAACTCTCTTGGCTGAAGCAGGAAGGGTAAGGCTCTTAGTTCTGACCTCTTGGCTTTCTTCTCTGAATCGGCTCTGTGTTTCTTATTTAATAAGACGGTTGGTTACATCTACAGAGGAGACATGGTAGTATTTGGAGAAAGGAAAAGGAAGTGGAAATGATGTAATTATGATCTTCCAAAAGAAAAGAAAAATTTAAAAATCCACCTCTTCCTCGCTTTTGGTCCCTAATATCTCATCACTTCTTTTAAAAGGCGTGCTTCAGAAATAATCGGTTATTTAGAGTACTCTTGAAAATCATGAAGTTTTCTTTAGAAAACCATTTTCTTTGCCCCCAATTATCTTTTAAAATTTTTAGTATTATATAAACTCTATTCATCTCCCAAGCTGTGGCATATTAATGACTTCTTCTGAAATCACACAGTAAAAAGCAAACATCTCCTCATCACCTTGCCTGTGTTAAGACCAGTAAGAATGACTTCTGCTTACAGCTACTTTTCTACTCTGGGAAGCCCCAGGCTAAGCCAGGCCTTGTTTAGTTTTATGTTTCTAGTGCCTAGTATAAAATACTGTAGGCTTCAGTAGGTGGGCTGTTAAATAAATAAATGAATGACAGAAGCTATGTTAATAAACGTGTCTTTTTGAAGTTTGCCATCACATCACAGGGAACATGTCCTTCCTAGACACAGGCCTTCCAGGTGTCAGGCCCTAAGCAGAGACAGCTACAAGCAGTAAAAGAACACATCCAGTCTTTCTGCTCTCTGGACACAAAGGTAGCCTAACCATTGTCTCATCTCCAAAGCCACTAACTAACTACGACGCCCATACATTTTACATGTCACATCCCATAGGTCACTTATTAACAAAGCCCATTGTTTTGGGAATATCTCCATATGACTGCTTTTGTATGGCAATTTTGTTTTTCTGAAATGAAACATTCCTTTCAGGAAGGAAGTTTATGAAACTCAGGAAGTAAAGAACTCATAAGTCTCAGGAAATTACTGAAACTGACAGGATTTCACACACACAAAAAAAAACCTCCCATGGTTATAGAAGTAACAAAAGGCTACCAAGTGAAGAAAATCTCTGAAATGTTGAGCTACCTGGGTAGCCTGAAGAGAGCTGCAAGACTTTACAAGTCTGCTCCAAGTTGATAAAGGGCTTTTCAGTGACACGGCAGCTGTAAGCAATCTCTCACCCATCTTCCTGCATGTAACCCCAACAAACAAACTCATTGTTGTGCTAAGTTGGACTTTGGTACATTCCTTTGGATTGCCACTTGTTCCCTATCTAGAGTGAGTAATGTTTACTTGTCTTCACAGGAAATTTTATACATCATTTACCTAAAAATATGCTCTGGGCTTTCCAGGCACTGGATCCCAGACCCAAAAAAAGATTAAACCATGAAAGGATTTGATGGAGACATCCCATTTTGGACTGAATGTTCCGAGTTCTCTCAGTCTCAGCACATTGTTCAGTGGGTCTCTATATTTGTACCCATTTACTGCAGGAGGAAGCTTCTCTGATGATGGCTGAGCATGTTACTGATCTATGAGTATAGCATAATATTATTTGAAATCATTTTATTGTTAACATTCCTTTAGCAGAACAGTAGTATTTGGTTTTCCCATAGATCTCTGCCCTATCTAGTCTTAAGTTCTTGGCCACCTGAGCAATGTCAGGTATTGGTTCTGTCTCATGTAAGAGGCCTTAAATCCAACCAGATAATGGTTGGTTACTCCCACAAGTTTGTGCCACTATTGCCCTAGCACATCTTGCAGATGGGCCATCATTGCAGAGCAAAGAGTTTGTGTCTGGGTTGGTGTTTACCTGTCTTCTTTAGTGGTGTTCAGAGTACCTTCTCCTGTACCATAAACACTAGACAGTAGGGGTGAAGGGTCTAGGTAGTCAGCAACTTGACTTCTCTATGCTCAGGGAATTGTGTAAGTGTTGTCTTCAGCAACAGGGCCCTATCATCAGTTTGTGGAGTGCAAACAGCTGCCTTGGTAATGGCCTGGGATGTTTGAGGATTTCTATGGGACCCCTTTGGCCAACAACTCAATTAGATATAACCCATTCCCAGAACCAGAGACTTTATTTGGTGATGAGGTATGTCTAGCTGGGGTTCCAACTCCTCCATTATTCGCTGATTCCATTTAGATCAACTTCATATGTGTACATATTTTAGTAAACCTTTCCTATGTTTGATTTCCATAAAATCCCTCAAATGGCCCTTAGTTTGCCTTTTAACTAAATTTGGTAATGTCAGGGTATTTTTACCTACTCTTTTGTGGGTTACTACTCTCCTGAACTCCTTCTAATGACCTTAAGAGAGGACACCTTGCTTTGTTTGGCTGACAGAAGCTTTCCTTTAGTGCCTGCTGTTCTGCTCTACTTAATAAACCTCTTGCCTAAACAGTAAAATGACCCCACACTCCTCTCTTAATCCTGCACTGTTTCCCTAAAAGCTAAGCAATGATATAAAGGAAGGTTAGAAAATAAAGTACTTAATATGTTATACACTAAAATTTGTTTATAAACTGTTTTATGAAAACATAAGTGTTTATTATTATTATTATACAAAAGCATTAGTATAAGGCAGAATACTTTTTAACCATTAAAATGAAGCATGTAAACTCTACAGTTCATCTTTAGAGAAAAGAAATAGTTCCAGCATTGTGCTTTTGGCAGTATTTTACCCCCAAGAGGAATATACATTATCAAACCCATCTGCCCGATGAGTTGCATCTGTTTTTGAAGTTGCATCTGTCTCCAACTCACTCTTGTTGCCAGGAAATAAAACAAGATGTACTCTTAACAAATGAATAGTATATTGATACTATGCTTGAGAATTGATCAAGTGCACATATTTTCTTCCAGGACAATTTTAAGCTGCTAAAGGTTTGCAAAATGTGGAACAAACCATGCACCTGCCTAACACCTACCTAACAGGGACATCAGACTGCACCACCAACCTCAGCAGAGGATTCGGAAAGGGCCTTGAAGGCATCCAGACGAGCAATGCACCCGCCCTCAGGTTAAACACCAACTCCTTCATTCCTCTCCGGGTCAAGTAGCACACTTTCAAATCATTTAACCTTGGGTTGCTTCTTTTCTAATGGAGACACTAACTCACCTTTTCCTTTATGGTTAGGAGGAATATCTAATTAAAGTAAGTATATCCCCTCCAATTTGGGATATAAATACCTAATTCTTTCAGCTGACCATTTTATCACGTCTTGCTTCCTCATTATATAGAGAGTAAATATCAACTTCATAGCATATAATAAACCATTACGGCTCTGATTAAAGTGACCCTAACAATCTGGTGTTGATTGCCTCCTCCAGGGAGAATTCATTGATAACTAGTAATATAGGACATAAAAGATGCTGTTTTAAGTTGTTCTTCTGAAAAACATTGCAAAGAAGTAAGAAAATATAAAAAGTGATGGAAAAGCTTGTTCCTATTTTTATTCATCCACTTAACATTATACGAAAATACAATATTCATCCTTTTACAGCTGTTATTTTACATGTGAAAAAATGTAAAACTAGAAGAAACAAAAATATCATTACACTGTCACAAAATTTGTTGTTTTTAGAACATTAATTTTGTTCAAACTCTATACTCATGGACTCTGTCTTTACATTTTCCGTCATTACTGACTGGTAACCTCCACACACGATCCCATCTGCACAAGCACTGCTCTCACTTATTATTAACTCTTGCTTTGGCTGAACAGTACGGATTGCACAAACCCCAGCATCAGACTTTTAGTCCTGGCTTCTCCTCTATTATATACTAGCAATGATCATCTTCACCAAGTATTTACAAGTGTGCAGGACACCTTCCACATACGCTCTAGGTCGATTCTCTGTCCACCTTCACCCTATTTGCCCAAAGAATCTGATCAAAATAGATCATTTGTTTTCTGGGAGGCTTTCTCAAGTTAATGGTATCCAAGGAAAATGAAGGAAGATAGGAGGAAGGTGAAGTCATGATATTATTTCTTAAATTACCATCCCGTAGGGTCAGCTCTTCTCCCTGAAGTCACAGCACCTACCAGAGCACTATCACTAGGTAACAGACATCTGGCATTCCTGGCTACAGTATTATTTGTAGATTGCCCTATACCATGTTCACCACTTTACAGCTGGCCCCTTCGTAATCAGATTCGCCTTATAAAACTCACTTATTTCTTGTGTGGGTCACAGTAATGCATTCAAGAAATAATATGTGTAAAGCTTCAGGAAAAAGATGTTTGGTTGAATATCACTGTCTCATCCCTATTTTTTTTCCTTCATTTTTCTTTATTAATAAATTTTCTACTCAATCCACATACCACCCACAGATCCCCCCTCCTCCCTCCCTCCACCCCCCAGCCCTCCCTCCCAAGCCACCCCGCATCCCCACATCCCCCAAATCGAAGTCTCCCATGGGGAGTCAGCAGAGCCCAGCACACTGAGCCTAGGCAGGTCCAAGCCCCTTCCCACTGCACCAAGGCTGTGCAAGGTGTCACACCACAGGCACCGGGTTCCAGAAGCCTGCCCATAGACAAGGGACAGATCCCGATCCCCCTGCCTGGGTGCCCCCCAAACAGTTCAAGCCAAACAACCGTCCTCCACATCCAGAGGGCCTAATTCAGTTCCATGGGGGCTCCACAGCCACCAGTCCACAGTTCATGGGCCCTATTTCTTTTTTATTTTTAAAAATTCTTGGTAGAGGATACAAGTAACTAGTAACATGCCTTAGAAGATAATACTGACACCTGTTTCAAGCTGTGTTCTCTGCTTCCTTTCTGCTACCATGTGAACAACTATGATCAGTTAGAAGAATTAATAACAGAATTTACTTCATCCACTTTGGAGAGATGTCTATCTCCATCCTAACTTCTAATCCTGTATTTAGAAAGCTCTATGAAATATCATAAAAATGATAGAGATCAAAGTATCACTTTCAAAAATTAAAAAATGATTCACATATGTATAATAAACAGTACTAGAATGTGTTAATTAATTAAGATGGAACCAGGGGATAGTAATGCTGGTTGAAAGTAGATGCTGAGGAACAATGATGTTTAGAATCCATCTGAAAAAGTATTCAAGTGGATTTGCTGATGTTCACTGGCTATAGTCTAAACTCATCTAGTGACATATAAGAACCTAAAACTTTCACATCTGAGCTTGTCTTTTCTGCTAGCCACAAACACACATATTAACATGTAAATGAGAAATATTAATATAATTAAGTAGCATATTAAGTGAATACATGTCCATTCACCTATAAATTAAATAATTCTTGAATGAGTCTATACTATTAAGACATTAGAAAGCCTCCCATATGTCATCCACTTTATTTATAAGCTTTTTTTCTTAAAAAACCTGCTGACTCCCCATGGGAGGCCTTACCTTCTTGTGGAAGGGAATGGGGGTTCGGGGGGAGGCTAGAGGGGCAGGAGGAGGGAAGAGGGGGATCAGTGATTGGTGTATAAAATGAATAAAAAAATTCTTAATGAAAAAAAATGTTTAATTACCTTTCTATGAAACATATGTTTGGGTTGAATAAAATTATTCATAAATCTAGGTTTTCCCCAAATGTTCATTTGCTGAAATCAAAATAAAGGGGAGATCATGTTTACCATAATGGTAGTAACATCTCTACTAGTACTTTACTAAAAATAAAGAAATGAACTTCTGTGCCTTATGATTTTTCATATTCTCCTACTTTGCTGCCCATCCAAAGTCAGAACATTCAGACTAAAAATTCATGCATTTTCCTTTGACAAACTTTTATGTTTTTATATGTACTCTATAAAGAACATCCACAGTGTGTGAACATGAATCACAGCCTGTGTTGTGTGAGAATGAATAGTAGGATAAAAAGTGGATGTCCAAAGAATGGAAATCAAACCTTTGCAGATCAATCTTTCTTTTTCTGTGAAGCACATTAAGAAATATCTGAAGACTGTGTCTCTGGTGGCACCCAGATTGTCAATAAAAGAATCAAAAGAGAAAAAATAAATAAATAGCTAAATTATCATTTTTTTCTTCCGTTTATTATGACTGTGAAACTTTTCTCATGCAGTGTCTTAATTACTGCTCCACTGCTGTGAAGAGACATCATGACTAAAAAAGGAAGTGTTTAATTGGGGGCTTGCTTATAGTTTCAGAGGGTTAGTCCCTGATCCTAATGGTGGGAAGCATGACAACAGGCAGACAGGCCGGCATGCACTGAAGCAGTAGTTGAAAGTTGATGTCCGATCCTCAAGTTGCAGAGACTAGAGAGATGGGTGGGGCTGGGGCCTGGTGTGGGCTTTTGAAACCTAAAAGCCCACCCCCAATGACACACTTCCTCCAACAAGGCCATGCCTCCTAATCCTTCCTAAATAGTTCTACCAAATGAGGACCAAGGATTCAAACATATGAACAGGGGTTGGCAGGGAGAGGTGGGGTGGGTAGGGGGCGGGGGTGGGATTTCTCTACCACATTTCACTCTCTGGCTCCCATAGGCTTTTAGTCATATCATAATGAGAAAAAAATACATTTAATCCAACTTTTAAAGTCCCCACAGTCCTTCACAGTCGCAACATTGTACATGAAGAAGCTACTTTTGAACCTATCATTTTGGAATCCAAACTTTTAAAAAATGTAACAAAAGGGGGTAGTAGAACATATATGATGTGAACAAACAGAAAGCTGGAGGTTGAAGTTGAGAAGGATGTGAATGAAGTTGAGACAGGGCAGAAAAAAGGAGTAATAAGGGGTTGGTAATCCTGGATGTATAAAAAGTTTTATGAAACTCCACTACTTTGAAAGCTAATTTAAAAATAAATTTAAAAAGAGCTGAAATAGAGGTACTCTATTTTATATAATAATACTGTTCCCACAAGGTGTGGTTATTAAATCTCAGTGCTAGGCCCAGGTTACCTCTCCACAAGTTACTGATCCCAGTGTTACCCAAAAGAATACAGGCTATTGCTGTTGCTCTTGGTTGCTCACTACAATGACATGATAACACCTTGTCCTGCTTAGTTTTTGTCAACTAAATTCAAGCCAATATCCCTTGGGAAGAGGTGACTTCAGTTTAGAAAATGTTTCCGTTAGATTAGCCTGTAGGCAAGATCAATGTGGGAGGACCACCGAGAAGGAGGACCAAGATCATTGTGGGCAGTGCCACTGTTGAGCAGATGGTCCTGGGTTATAAAAGAAATTACACCAAGCAGGCCAGTAAGCTGTGCTTCTTCATGGTGTCTGCTCTAGTACCTGCCTCCAAGTTCCTGATTCAGTTCCTGCCCTAACTTGTCCCAATGATGTAGAGTTGTAAGAAGAAATAAGTCCTTTCCTCCAAACTTGCTTTTAGTCTTGTTGTTTATCACAGCAACAGAAAATGAATTAAAATATACCTTATCATGGAAGACACAACACACTTTGGATAAAGGACATAAAGAAACCAGTGTTGAACTAATGACTGAAGTTTCCCTGATGGCCAGTTCTCACAGTGCCAGAAGGGGCTAAGCAGATTGTTGAAAGATAAAAGACGTTAATCATCTTATATAACCTGCTTGCTACAATACTGACCTACCAAGGAAGATGTGCCCATAAGATTGTTTATGGGGGTAGCCAACCACTCTTTTGATTGGAATTGAGGCCTATTTCACAAGGAAAAAGTCCATTCCTAGTACTATAAACAGGCTTAAAACCCACAACTAGGAGAATCATGGGCCCTAGTGGACAACCCATTGATACTGGACTGCTAAATATTTGTGTTTGGGTATATAGATTTATGCTGCCCACCATGCCAAAGGCAATGGGGCACTGAGGAAGATGTGTCTGAAAGAATATAAGAGCCAGAGAGTAGGGAAGAGTTCTGTGAAATTTTGTCCCCTGGAAATGACATAGTTGTGGCAGTATGACCTCACAGCAGTGTAGTTACCAACATAAAACATGCACAAGATCAAGCCAGTTAAATCTCCAGCATGGATCTCTGCATCTGCTTCCATCAGTCACTGGATGAAGGCTCTATGTTGACAGTTAGGGTATTCACTAATCAGATTACCAGAGTAGGCCAGTTCAGGCACCCTCTCAACTATTGCTAGTAGTCTGAGGTGGGGTCATCCTTGTGAATTCCTGGGAACTTCCCTAGCACCCTGCTTCTCCCTATTCCCATGATGTCTACATTTATCATGGTATCTCTTTCCTTGCTCTTCCACTCTGTTCCTGTTTCAGCTTGAACCTCCCATTTCCTTATGTTCTCATCTCCCATTACTTGCCCTCCATTACCCACCTCATCTCCAGTTTGCTCATGTAGATCTCATCTATTTCTCCTTCACTGGGCTATCTATGTGTCCCTCCAGGCCAAGCTCCAGGAGTCCAATTGATAAGAGAGAGGAGGAATTCTATAAGCAAGGGACATCAAGACCATGATGGGAAAAGATACAGAGATGGCCAGCCAAACTAGTGGAAACCCATGAACTGTGGACCAATAGCTCTGGAGCACCCATAGCTTTCTGAACTAGCTTTCTGGATACATGAGAATTGTTTAGCTTGAACTGTTTGGGGTGGGGGCAGGCAGGTGGATCAGGATCTGTCTCTGGTGCATGAGTGGGCTTTTTGTAGCCTAGTGCCTAAGGTGTGAGACCTTGAGCAGCATGGGGTAGGGGCTTGGACCTGCCTCCACTGAATGTACCAGGATCTGCTGACTCTCCACGGGAGACCTCGACTTGGAAGAGGTGGGAATAGGGGAAGAGGGGGAAGGCTGGGGGGCATGAAGATGGAGGAGTGGGGATCTGTGATTGGTATGTAAAATGAATAGAAAATTTCTTAATAATAAAAAAAAAGGGAAAAATCATGGATTAACAATATTCCCAATGTTGAGGAAGGAGCATCATTTCTCTTTGGATGCGTGTCCACTGGTAGGTTCCCCATGTCCCAGTGGATGACCTCACAGGCATGAGCATAAAGATGGCACTAACAGGACTAATTGGTTTATAAACAAACAAGAGGTCACGAAGTTGGGAAGGAGATGTGACGAGTGTCCTTGCGGGGGGGGGGGGGGGCAGGGAAGGGATGCTGGAGTGAAACTGGATAAGATCAACATACGTTGTATACATGTATGAAATTTTCAAAGAATAAAAAAGTAAAAAAAAAAATACAGAAGATGCAAATTCACTACATGCAGCCTTTTTAGAACATCACTTGGTTCTAAAAAGTTTTAAGGTTCCTTCTTACTTAGATTTCCTCAAATTTCTAACTATGACCCCCTCCTTTACCAATGTGAAGCATTCTTAAACACTTTTAGCATGGCAGGGCAAACAATTTTCCCAAACAGGATTTTCTCTCACAACCAAATAATGTGAAAAATCCACGGAGTCTGCTTAAAGGGCAAAGGGACTTATTAAGAAAGGAAAACTCACAAGACAGAACAGAGGAATTGCCACAGGGTCCTGGAAAAGGTGAGGCACAGCCCCATGCTGTTCTTCTGCTCCTGAGACTGTCCCAGCATCCAAGTCCCACAAGGGAGCGAAGAGAGACTGCCTATGTGCATCTCAGGTCTTAAGGGTAGCCAAGAGACCACCCCCCAGGGGCATGTACTTCAAGGTCATAGGCAGATAGAGCAGTTATCTGCTACATCTCTAGAGCTGCACTTCAGGGTCATAGAACAGATATCCACTACATCTTCCCCTTTTGTCTAAATAAGAAAGTTCTAACCTAGTATAAAACTATATACAATAGGAACGATTATCAAGTATTGTCCAGGAGAGGGGAAAGGTAATAACCTAAACAAAAATAGAAATACAACCAGCAAGAACAACATCAAACAAGAGACACATACCAAAATCCAGAGATGTCCAGAACATAGGTAAATGATGTATTACAGAGATTATTCCAATAGCTGTCCTATTCTAAAAAAAAATCTAACTTTAGCATCTGAAGTGTTCTTAACTAAGATATGAGAGGATTATAACTGTAACTATCTAGTCTTCAAGCCCATCAAAGACCTGAGAAGGAACATGATACCTGAGAAAACAAGAAGTGTTCTTTTTCACAAATATTCTATTTAAAATATAACTTAAGCAATATGACAAACCTAAACTATTCAGCCTTACAGAAAAAAAGAGAAGCTCTCAATTTCTTCTCAAACTTTTTATGTCAAAATTCAAAATGTTTTGCTTTCATGCAAAAGCATGCTTTTTCTCAGTTTTCACCTGCTGTGAGAATGATTCCTCCATTATAATTAGTTCACATAAATGAATGGCAAGATCGCTCTTCAGATTTTACTTTTTGAAGCTCATTTACATGATGGTCTATGATGACATGGTTATTAACAGATTTTAAGCAATTAATTAAAATAGCTGGTACAGTCGTTAGCACAAAGCAAAACTAAGAAAACATTTAAGTACATCCTTCTGCTCATGGACTCAAATGAAGCATTAATCCACTCTAACTGAATGAATGGCAAGTGTAAGGGTTCAGTTTCTTGTGGCGTTTTGTTTGGTAGACATAAAGTTACTTGCTAGATTTTTAAAATTTCGAAGTAGGCAATTGTGATGTCTTTATTTAAAATCATTGCTGTATTCTTGTCCCTTTCATTTTCATACCGAAAAGCAATGAGCTTGCCCTTAGTGTATTTTCCGGGGAGCCATTTCTTTGTGCCACTGTATGTGACATCCTTCACAAGTATGGTACAGCAAGATATTCTGTCATAGATAATAAAATTTTTAATTAATTAATTTACTTATTTTATGAGTGTTTTCCTGAGTGTGAGTATGTGCACTGCATCCATGCCTGATGCCCATGGAGATCAGAATAGGGCATCAGATCTCCTGAATCTAGAGTTATAAATGGTGGTGAGCCACCATGTGGGTGATTGGAATTGAACCTGCATCCTCGGCAAGAAAAAGTATTCTTGGGCACTGAGCCAACCCTCCAACTCCTAAAATGTTTTTAACATTTGTCTAAATGCATGC